>NW_027672886.1:0-53000 GCF_964194105.1 Spermophilus citellus | reverse complement strand
GTATACTTTGTGGTTATTTGAATATTCTCATAGACTATTTCTGACAGGTGACCTCTAAGTCCTCTTTCTTTTCAACACTTTTGTCTTGCCTCCTGTAAGACTTATATGCTTATATGCTTGTACTGTGGATCATTCTTTTCTCCAAGCTTCTGAGAGTTGCTTTTAAGAATGTGAGTACTGTCTTAACAAAGTCCTTGCCAGGGTGTTAAAACTCTCTTGTATTACAGGAGAATTCTTCTAAATTTCCAAACTCTCTCTTTAACAGGCTGATATCCAGCAGCTTCAGTTTTATACTTGATTCCTACTGGTTTATGTTGGGTGAATCCTGCAGAACAGACACATACACCTGCACACACACACACACACATGCATGCACACACTCGCGCAGGCACACACACACACACACACACACACACACACAATTATGTGCCTTTCTTCCCTCCCCTTCATTGTTTACAGGCCCATATTTCTGGGCTTAACTTTAATTACTGGCCTGTGGTGGAGAGGAGTTAAGGGAAGGTTTTGAGATCAATTCATGTTGCCTTGCCAGGGAGCTGCTTCTGTCAACTTAATGCAAGGCACTGTCAACCATTAACAGAGAAGACCAGGCCAGTTCTCCAGGCTTGGGGTCTGGGAATTCAAGATATTCAAATCTGTCCACCTGGTTGTCTTTACCCCATGTGTCAGAGCCCAATCAGAGGTGTGACCTCACCAGCACAGACTTGCCTAATTTGAGAATTCAACCTATCTGTTCAGTAAACTCTGGGTCAGGTGCTTAGGTTCCTACCCCTAGCTCCAAGAGATGTAAGACTAATTGTATGAGTTGAAGAGACTGCCTGGATCTCATATTTAGATTTCATTGGTAATTAACCATCCTTCTCATTCCCAAATGCATTGATTATTTTAGAAATGGTCATTCAATTCCACACTACTGTTTTTTTGTTTTTTTGTTTGTTTGTTATTTTTGTGTTTTGTATTGGTACCAGGGATTGAACCCAGGGAACCTCAACCACTGATCCACACTCCCTGTTCTTTTTTGTAGTTTAGAGACAGGGTCTCACTGAGTTGCTTAGGGCCTCACTAAGTTGCTGAGGATGGCTTTGAACTTGTGACCCTCCTGCCTCAACCTTCAGATGTTGGGATGGTCTTCTGGGAATACGGGAGCCACCACACCAATCCCGCCCACTACTCTTTCTTAGTGCAGCTCTCCACTGTCATTCCAACCCTGGGGCTCTTGCCCCTCATTTCTTGAATGCTTTTTACTCTATTCCATATTGATTCTGTCACAATTCCTAATGATTTAAAAATATGTTTGGATGATTCTTCCAAAACACTGGTATGACTGGATCTTTCATGATTCTGAAGCAATCCAAACTCCTGTATCTCCCATTTCCCTGATTTCTAGGGATGTTGAACATTTTGAACATTTTTTTTTCATGTTTGTTGGTCGTTTGTATTTCTTCTTTTCAGAAGTGTGTTTAGTTCTTTTGCCCACTTATTGATTGGTTCTTTTGTGATTTGGGGGGGGATTAAGATTTTTGAGTCCTTAATATATTCTAAGTATGAATTCCCTGTCAGTAGAGTAGTGGTAAAGATTTCCTCATTCTGTAAGCCCTTTATTCATGCTCTTAATTTTTTCCTTTGGGACATCAGTGGAATGGAAGAAGGGAATTGAGGGAGAAGGAGGAGGAGTGGGCAAAGTGTGGAGCTGTGGAGTGAAATTGATCATATTATGCTATGTACATATGTGAATATGTCATAGTGCATTCTGTCATTATGTATAATCTATAAAGCAACTGATTAAAAAGCTAAAAATAAATAGAAGGAAGACTAGTAGAGAGGAAGAGGAACAGGGGAGAGTGGAGAGAAGGGAAAGTGGAAGTAATGGTTATTAAAATGGAACCAATTATATTCTATGCATATATGAGTGTCAAAAATGTACCCCACTATTATGTATAACTATAATGCAATAATAAAAACATTTAAAAATCAAGGAACACAAAGTGTAAAATAAGACAATTTAAAAATATACTACAATGAGTAGAAAAGTCACATCTAAAAGGAATAACAACTTGATTCGCAGACTTTTTATCTTGCAATCACAAAAATGGCAATAGGCGAATATTGTTCAAACAGTTATATATCATTTTATATTTAAGAATGAATATGTAATAACGGCGTTTTTTCTTTTTAAAATTTATTTTGCCTTACAATTCTTAATACACAACTATACAATAATTTATCATATCTCTGATTATATATAAGCTGTGTTGACACCAAATTGAAATGTTCATACATGAGTAATAATGGCCTTTTCAGGCATACAATACTAAGAGAGTTTATCATGCAAAACCATGTTCAAATTTATAGAACCAAGATAGTTTACCACACATAGGACATGGTGGAAATAACTATGAAAGGATATTCTTCATCCAGATGAAAATTGAGGCTAGACTGAATGAGTAGAATGTTAAGAATAAAAAGGTAGGAAAGAATTGGTAATGTGGATTTGGAGTTGTCGCTCAGCAGTAGAACCCTTGCCTAGTCCATGGAGGCACTGGGTTCAATCCTCAGCATCACATTAAAAAATAGATAAATGAATAAACTAAAGGTATTTTCAGGTACAACTAAAAATTAAAAATAATAATTAGTAAGGTGCGGTGGTCAATCTGAATAGTTACTGATGTTTTGAAATGAAATGACCCTTTGGCTTCAGTTTTGTAATATTTTACTTTATAGAAATGAAGCAAACATGGTAATAAATTAACATTTCAAATGTTACAAGTTTTATTTACATTAGAAAAAAATCAGGGTACAATTTAAATGGTAGAAAACACTGTGGAATAGCAGTAAAGCAAACATTTCCATCAGTCTATTGGTTTAAATCACCAGATGAACTTATTTAAAAAATATATTCCAATGCATGCTGACAACATCTGATAAAATTCCACATAAATCTCATTTACATTAAGAAGTAAGATTGGAAGAGAATTTCTTCAACAGGTTAAGAGACTGCTGAGAACAAACACCATACAATCAGATGTGGCAACCATCATAGTATTTGGCAGTTCACTGGGGCAGCAGCTGGAAAAATCAAGAACTAGACATGCTATGGCTGAATGTCTTCATAAATCCATGGGAAAACACAGAAGGAAACTCACAGCATAAGAAAGCCAGTGCTTTCTTGGTTTGGGGAAAAAAGAGGGGAATGGCGACATGAGTTAAAAAGTGCATTTGAGAGAAAACAACGTCTACAAAATGCAGGGAAATGGTGTGTGTGTGTGTGTGTGTGTGTGTGTGTGTGTGTGTGTTTAGAGAATGATCCTGTGAAGAATCCCCCAAATCTGAAAACACAGTTTTTGGTTTTCCTGAAGATTTTCCATTTCCAAGATGAAATGTGGAATCTGCCTTCTCTTCCTGATGTCTTTATTTCCTTACAATCGGGTACAGAAAAAACAATTGTCAGCACAGAATTGCTGACTATTGAGGGGCTCTGGGGATCCAGCAGGCCCCCCAGGAGAGTGTCCAGGAGTTGGGTCCGGTGGTGGGGTGGGGAGAAGTTCCTTTCTTCCTAGAACAGACGTCTGCAGGCTTTGCTCCTAGGGCCTGGAGAGCGCTGAGGACGCACCTGGGGACTTGAACTTGGAGAGGGAGGTAGAGGTTGCAGTGGTGAGGTGGGGAAGGGCCTCAGAAGGTGGAAATCCACGTCGTAGGCGGGATTAGAAGAGCGCCTCACTGGACTAGGGGTGGGGGCCCAAGCACGGAGATATGGGATGGGCCCCTGCGGGCCGGCTGGAGGGTCCATCCATTGCTCCTCGAAGGCCTCTATTTTTCTGACGATCTCTGGCATAAATTCGCAGAAGAATCCCTGCTCGACGACCATGTTCTCACCGAGGGGTCTCAGGAAGGCGCCCAGTTCCGGGTCTTCAGGACAGTCTCCCTGGCCTCCTGGGCGTTGGTCGGTGGCTCCCACGAGGCCCTCAGGGATCAGAATGAGGTTGTGTCCTTGGAGACTCACTTGCAGGACAGAGCTTGGCGCAGGCTGTAGCACCAGGTCGCCGTCGTCCATGGGTACCTGTAAGGAGCAGCCCGCGGCCACAACCACCACGGAGGTGAGCGCGGTGGCGTTGGCTGCTGCTGCAGAGTTTTGCAAGGTGGGTTCCGCCGGGGCCTCTGCAGGGTCTGCAGGGTCGTCTAGTCGGCGGCGTTTGGCAGGGCCAGGTCCTCCAGGCTGTGGTCCCCCGCAGGGCGCAGGGCAGGCGCTGGGGCTGCGTGGACGAATGCCCACCATGTCGACAGCGCTGTGGTGGATGCTCCCGTTTCGGGGCAAAGTGAGTGCGGGGCGCAGGCGGCGCGGTCCTGCGCGTGCTGACAGTCAGGTCCAGAGGACAGGTGAGGTGCGCTAAGCTTTCGAGTGGGCGGCAGTCCTAGCTTCTTTGGATCTGCGCCCACTGCTGTGCTTGGCGTCCCACTTTGGAACCTTGCAACTATGCACTGACCCGGATGCGCCCTGGAGGGCCAATTATATTGCCCGCGCAACCCAAGTTCCAGTGTCACGCTAAGCTCCGCCCCTACGGAGCTCCGCCCCTAGATGGGAGGAGTCGGCTGGCTAACAGCTTTGGCTGTGGTGTGTCTCTGTGGGGAAATACCTAGTGGGCAGAATCACTGGTGTTTCTTGCGTGGAGGGATAAAAACAGGCGTAGAATTTCAAGATGGCTAACGTTAGAATTCATGTCTTCCAGGATTCTGGGGAAAACACTCAAAAAGTCCCCTGCACCTAGTAATCCCCAACCGCCAACCCACCCAAAGGCTACTTAAAGTGCCCCCCCACTTTGTCCTTTCTGCTGCTGGGGATTGAACTCAGGGACTTACAAATGCTAAGCAAGATTCCAGTTCTGAGTATTTTATTATTATTATTATTTTGAGGGGATGGGGAGGTACTTAGAACTCGGGGGCACTGCATCACTGAGCCACATCCCCAGCTCTTTATGTATTTTATTTAGAGTTAGGATCTTGGTAGGTTGTTTAGAGCCTAACTGTTGCTGAGATTGACTTTGAACTCCTGATCCTCTTTCCTCAGCCTGCTGAGTTGCTGGGATTGCAGGCTTGCACCACCATGCCCGGCCTGAAATTCTTTTTAATGTTTGACAATCGTTTTATCTTAAGAATAAATGAAAAATGTAGATTTTTCTTTTAGGAAAAGTGCATTTTAAATACTAAAATGAAAAGCTTTATGGCAGTTTGTTCCTGAAGGTTAAGGCCTGTAATAAAATTGTTAATTGCATTATTAAAATTAAAGCAATACAATTAACTTTTTTTTCTTTTTTATTGAGCACTTACTTATATGTCCACCATTTTACTGTTTTAAAAAATGATTTTTCTAGGCGTAGTGGTGCATGTCTGTAATCCGGGCGATTTGGCCAGTTGAAACCAGAGGATCCCAAGTTGAAAGCCCGCCTCAACAATTTAAAGAGATCTTAAGCAATTTAGAGAGACCCTGTCTCAAGAAAAAAAAAAAAAAAAAAAAAAAAAAAAACGGGCTGGGGATTTGGCTCAGTGGTTAAATTGTTATCCCTGGGTTCAATCCTTGGTACTTCCTCACCCTGGTCTTGCCAGATATGATCTTTTTTTTCCCCTTACAACAGCTGAGGCTCTAAGTGGTAAAGCAAAATTTCCCATAATTAAACACTTCATTTATGTTTGTTGTAGAATCAAATGCAATCGTGACTTTAAATCAATTATACTTAATTTAGGTATTTATTGTGTACACCTAACGAACACTGATTTGGTACTGTGTGTGCCTTTCATATTAACATGTGTGTCTACCCTGTTTTATTTCCAATGTTTCTATTTCTTGGTTTACATTCGCGGGAGCCCAATGTGTTTCAATTTCACTACATTCTTGCAAACATTTATCTCTCATATGCCTGCCTGTCTGCTGGCCTGCCTGCTTTTCTTCCATTCATCAGTGCCTATAAAATGTACAGAATGGCAACTTTCACTGTGGCTCATTGGTTACTACACAAAACCATAAATGGATCAATTTCATTCCCCAGTGCTTCCCTCACTATTCCTTCTTTTCTCCCCTGATCCCTTCCCTCTACTCTCCCATCTCCCTTCTAATTTCATGGGGTCCTTTTTTTCCCTCCTAGTTTCCACACATGGGAGAAAACACATGGTACTTTTCTCTCTGATTTTGACTTATTCACTCAAAAAAATTATGGTCTCCAGTTTCATCTATTCTTCTGCAAGTGACATTTTTGTTCTTCTTTATGTCTGAATAAAACTGCATTTTGTGTGTGTGTGCATATGTGTGTGTGTGTGTATATGTATATATATATATATATATATATATATATATATAATATTCTTTATCCATTTATCTGTTGACAGACACCTTGGTTGATCCCATTACTTGGCTAATGTGAATTGTGCTGCAATAAAGATGGTATGCATGTTATCTGTAAAATGTGCTGTCTTTATTTTTTATTTTTTGACAAATACCCAAATGTGGTATAGCTGGATCATATGGAAGATTTATTTTTAGCCTTTTGAAGAACCCCCATACTGATTTCCATAGTGGCTGTACTAATTTATATTCCCACCAACAGTGTGTAAGAGTTTCTTACCCCATCATCCCATCCTCACCAGCATTTATTGTTTGTATTCTTGATGGCTGCACTTCTAACTGAAGTCAGATGGAATCTCAGTATAGGTTATTTGTTTGTTTGTTTGTTTTTGTACTGGGGAATGAACCCAGGGGCCTTTAACCACTGAGCCACATCCCGAGGTCCTTATTTGTATTCTATTTAGAGACAGGGTCTCACTGAGTTGCTAAAGGCCTCACTAAGTTGCTGGGGCTGGATTTGAACTCACAATCTTTCTGCCTCAGCCTCCCTAGCAGTTGGGATTGCAGGCGTACACCACTGCTCAGTATAGTTTTGATATGCATTTCCCTTTATTTATTTATTTTTATTGGTGCAGATTATCCAACCCAGGGCCTTGCTGGTGCTAAGCAAGTGCTGTGCTGCTGAGCCACATCCCCTACCCTGTTGTGCATTTCCCTGGTGGCTAAAAATGTTGAACATTTTTTTATATAATTGTTGACCCTTCATACTTCTTTTGAGAAGTGTCTGTACACTTCATGTACCCATTTATCGACTGGGTTACTTGCCTTGCAAGCATTTCTTATTGCTGGATTCTTAAATCTTTTCCTACCCGATATAGTAAAGTGCTACCCTGTGTTTTTATTTTGCATTTCTGATTACCTGTGTGGCCACATCATTTTTTTTCATATAATTATTGGCAATTATTTTCTTATATTTTCTATAAAATATTCCTCTCTTCTATTTTTTTTTTACTTTAATAAATTGGGTCTCAGAATACTACACACCATTTACTTCTCAGATGTCTAATGAAGTGTCTATGGCTCTCCTATAGTCTTTTATGACCTGATTATCTGATTCCCTATTATTCTTACAGTTCTACTTCTGGTATACTTTGTGGTTATTTGAATATTCTCATGGACTATTTCTGACAGGTGACCTCTAAGTCCTCTTTCTTTTCAACACTTTTTTCCTGCCTCCTGTAAGACTTATATGCTTATATGCTTGTACTGTGGATCATTCTTTTCTCCAAGCTTCTGAGAGTTGCTTTTAAGAATGTGAGTACTGTCTTAACAAAGTCCTTGCCAGGGTGTTAAAACTCTCTTGTATTACAGGAGAATTCTTCTAAATTTCCAAACTCTCTCTTTAACAGGCTGATATCCAGCAGCTTCAGTTTTATACTTGATTCCTACTGGTTTATGTTGGGTGAATCCTGCAGAACAGACACATACACCTGCACACACACACACACATGCATGCACACACTCGCGCAGGCACACACACACACACACACACACACACACACAATTATGTGCCTTTCTTCCCTCCCCTTCATTGTTTACAGGCCCATATTTCTGGGCTTAACTTTAATTACTGGCCTTGTGGTGGAGAGGAGTTAAGGGAAGGTTTTGAGGTCAATTCATGTTGCCTTGCCAGGGAGCTGCTTCTGTCAACATAATGCAAGGCACTGTCAACCATTAACAGAGAAGACCAGGCCAGTTCTCCAGGCTTGGGGTCTGGGAATTCAAGATATTCAAATCTGTCCACCTGGTTGTCTTTAACCCATGTGTCAGAGCCCAATCAGAGGTGTGACCTCACCAGCACAGACTTGCCTAATTTGAGAATTCAACCTATATGTTCAGTAAACTCTGGGTCAGGTGCTTAGGTTCCTACCCCTAGCTCCAAGAGATGTAAGACTAATTGTATGAGTTGAAGAGACTGCCTGGATCTCATATTTAGATTTCATTGGTAATTAACCATCCTTCTCATTCCCAAATGCATTGATTATTTTAGAAATGGCCATTCAATTCCACACTACTGTTTTTGTTTTGTTTTGTTTTGTTTTGTTTTTGCTACCAGGGATTGAACCCAGGGAACCTCAACCACAGATCCACACTCCCTGTTCTTTTTTTGTAGTTTAGAGACAGGGTCTCACTGAGTTGCTTAGGGCCTCACTAAGTTGCTGAGGATGGCTTTGAACTTGTGACCCTCCTGCCTCAACCTTCAGATGTTGTGATGGTCTTCTGGGAATACGGGAGCCACCACACCAATCCCGCCCACTACTCTTTCTTAGTGCAGCTCTCCACTCTCATTCCAACCCTGGGGCTCTTGCCCCTCATTTCTTGAATGCTTTTTACTCTATTCCATATTGATTCTGTCACAATTCCTAATGATTTAAAAATATGTTTGGATGATTCTTCCAAAACACTGGTATGACTGGATCTTTCATGATTCTGAAGCAATCCCAACTCCTGTATCTCCCATTTCCCTGATTTCTAGGGATGTTGAACATTTTGAACATTTTTTTTTCATGTTTGTTAGTCGTTTGTATTTCTTCTTTTCAGAAGTGTGTTTAGTTCTTTTGCCCACTTATTGATTGGTTGTTTTGTGATTTGGGGGGGGATTAAGACTTTTGAGTTCTTAATATATTCTAAGTATTAATTCCCTGTCAGAAGAGTAGTGGTAAAGATTTCCTCATTCTGTAAGCCCTTTATTCATGCTCTTAATTTTTTCCTTTGGGACATCAGTGGAATGGAAGAAGGGAATTGAGGGAGAAGGAGGAGGAGTGGGCAAAGTGTGGAGCTGTGGAGTGAAATTGATCATATTATGCTATGTACATATGTGAATATGTCATAGTGCATTCTATCATTATGTATTATCTATAAAGCAACTGATTAAAAAGCTAAAAATAAATAGAAGGAAGACTAGTAGAGAGGAAGAGGAACAGGGGAGAGTGGAGAGAAGGGAAAGTGGAAGTAATGGTTATTAAAATGGAACCAATTATATTCTATGCATATATGAGTGTCAAAAATGAACCCCACTATTATGTATAACTATAATGCAATAATAAAAACATTTAAAAATCAAGGAACACAAAGTGTAAAATAAGACAATTTAAAAATATACTACAATGAGTAGAAAAGTCACATCTAAATGGAATAACAACTTGATTCGCAGACTTTTTATCTTGCAACCACAAAAATGGCAATAGGCGAATATTGTTCAAACAGTTATATATCATTTTATATTTAAGAATGAATATGTAATAACGGCGTTTTTTTCTTTTTAAAATTTATTTTGCATTACAATTCTTAATACACCACTATACAATAATTTATCATATCTCTGATTATATATAAGCTGTGTTGACACCAAATTGAAATGTTCATACATGAGAAACAATGGCCTTTTCAGGCATACAATACTAAGAGAGTTTATCATGCAAAACCATGTTCAAATTTATAGAACCAAGATAGTTTACCACACATAGGACATGGTGGAAATAACTATGAAAGGATATTCTTCATCCAGATGAAAATTGAGGCTAGACTGAATGAGTAGAATGTTAAGAATAAAAAGGTAGGAAAGAATTGGTAATGTGGATTTGGAGTTGTAGCTCAGCAGTAGAACCCTTGCCTAGTCCATGGAGGCACTGGGTTCAATCCTCAGCATCACATTAAAAAATAGATAAATGAATAAACTAAAGGTATTTTTCAGGTACAACTAAAAATTAAAAATAATAATTAGTAAGGTGCGGTGGTCAATCTGAATAGTTACTGATGTTTTGAAATGAAATGACCCTTTGGCTTCAGTTTTGTAATATTTTACTTTATAGAAATGAAGCAAACATGGTAATAAATTAACATTTCAAATGTTACAAGTTTTATTTACATTAGAAAAAAATCAGGGTACAATTTAAATGGTAGAAAACACTGTGGAATAGCAGTAAAGCAAACATTTCCATCAGTCTATTGGTTTAAATCACCAGATGAACTTATTTAAAAAATATATTCCAATGCATGCTGACAACATCTGATAAAATTCCACATAAATCTCATTTACATTAAGAAGTAAGATTGGAAGAGAATTTCTTCAACAGGTTAAGAGACTGCTGAGAACAAACACCATACAATCAGATGTGGCAACCATCATAGTATTTGGCAGTTCACTGGGGCAGCAGCTGGAAAAATCAAGAACTAGACATGCTATGGCTGAATGTCTTCATAAATCCATGGGAAAACACAGAAGGAAACTCACAGCATAAGAAAGCCAGTGCTTTCTTGGTTTGGGGAAAAAAGAGGGGAATGGCGACATGAGTTAAAAAGTGCATTTGAGAGAAAACAACGTCTACAAAATGCAGGGAAATGGTGTGTGTGTGTGTGTGTGTGTGTGTGTGTGTGTGTGTGTTTAGAGAATGATCCTGTGAAGAATCCCCCAAATCTGAAAACACAGTTTTTGGTTTTCCTGAAGATTTTCCATTTCCAAGATGAAATGTGGAATCTGCCTTCTCTTCCTGATGTCTTTATTTCCTTACAATCGGGTACAGAAAAAACAATTGTCAGCACAGAATTGCTGACTATTGCGGGGCTCTGGGGATCCAGCAGGCCCCCCAGGAGAGTGTCCAGGAGTTGGGTCCGGTGGTGGGGTGGGGAGAAGTTCCTTTCTTCCTAGAACAGACGTCTGCAGGCTTTGCTCCTAGGGCCTGGAGAGCGCTGAGGACGCACCTGGGGACTTGAACTTGGAGAGGGAGGTAGAGGTTGCAGTGGTGAGGTGGGGAAGGGCCTCAGAAGGTGGAAATCCACGTCGTAGGCGGGATTAGAAGAGCGCCTCACTGGACTAGGGGTGGGGGCCCAAGCACGGAGATATGGGATGGGCCCCTGCGGGCCGGCTGGAGGGTCCATCCATTGCTCCTCGAAGGCCTCTATTTTTCTGACGATCTCTGGCATAAATTCGCAGAAGAATCCCTGCTCGACGACCATGTTCTCACCGAGGGGTCTCAGGAAGGCGCCCAGTTCCGGGTCTTCAGGACAGTCTCCCTGGCCTCCTGGGCGTTGGTCGGTGGCTCCCACGAGGCCCTCAGGGATCAGAATGAGGTTGTGTCCTTGGAGACTCACTTGCAGGACAGAGCTTGGCGCAGGCTGTAGCACCAGGTCGCCGTCGTCCATGGGTACCTGTAAGGAGCAGCCCGCGGCCACAACCACCACGGAGGTGAGCGCGGTGGCGTTGGCTGCTGCTGCAGAGTTTTGCAAGGTGGGTTCCGCCGGGGCCTCTGCAGGGTCTGCAGGGTCGTCTAGTCGGCGGCGTTTGGCAGGGCCAGGTCCTCCAGGCTGTGGTCCCCCGCAGGGCGCAGGGCAGGCGCTGGGGCTGCGTGGACGAATGCCCACCATGTCGACAGCGCTGTGGTGGATGCTCCCGTTTCGGGGCAAAGTGAGTGCGGGGCGCAGGCGGCGCGGTCCTGCGCGTGCTGACAGTCAGGTCCAGAGGACAGGTGAGGTGCGCTAAGCTTTCGAGTGGGCGGCAGTCCTAGCTTCTTTGGATCTGCGCCCACTGCTGTGCTTGGCGTCCCACTTTGGAACCTTGCAACTATGCACTGACCCGGATGCGCCCTGGAGGGCCAATTATATTGCCCGCGCAACCCAAGTTCCAGTGTCACGCTAAGCTCCGCCCCTACGGAGCTCCGCCCCTAGATGGGAGGAGTCGGCTGGCTAACAGCTTTGGCTGTGGTGTGTCTCTGTGGGGAAATACCTAGTGGGCAGAATCACTGGTGTTTCTTGCGTGGAGGGATAAAAACAGGCGTAGAATTTCAAGATGGCTAACGTTAGAATTCATGTCTTCCAGGATTCTGGGGAAAACACTCAAAAAGTCCCCTGCACCTAGTAATCCCCAACCGCCAACCCACCCAAAGGCTACTTAAAGTGCCCCCCCACTTTGTCCTTTCTGCTGCTGGGGATTGAACTCAGGGACTTACAAATGCTAAGCAAGATTCCAGTTCTGAGTATTTTATTATTATTATTATTTTGAGGGGATGGGGAGGTACTTAGAACTCGGGGGCACTGCATCACTGAGCCACATCCCCAGCTCTTTATGTATTTTATTTAGAGTTAGGATCTTGGTAGGTTGTTTAGAGCCTAACTGTTGCTGAGATTGACTTTGAACTCCTGATCCTCTTTCCTCAGCCTGCTGAGTTGCTGGGATTGCAGGCTTGCACCACCATGCCCGGCCTGAAATTCTTTTTAATGTTTGACAATCGTTTTATCTTAAGAATAAATGAAAAATGTAGATTTTTCTTTTAGGAAAAGTGCATTTTAAATACTAAAATGAAAAGCTTTATGGCAGTTTGTTCCTGAAGGTTAAGGCCTGTAATAAAATTGTTAATTGCATTATTAAAATTAAAGCAATACAATTAACTTTTTTTTCTTTTTTATTGAGCACTTACTTATATGTCCACCATTTTACTGTTTTAAAAAATGATTTTTCTAGGCGTAGTGGTGCATGTCTGTAATCCGGGCGATTTGGCCAGTTGAAACCAGAGGATCCCAAGTTGAAAGCCCGCCTCAACAATTTAAAGAGATCTTAAGCAATTTAGAGAGACCCTGTCTCAAGAAAAAAAAAAAAAAAAAAAAAAAAAAAACGGGCTGGGGATTTGGCTCAGTGGTTAAATTGTTATCCCTGGGTTCAATCCTTGGTACTTCCTCACCCTGGTCTTGCCAGATATGATCTTTTTTTTCCCCTTACAACAGCTGAGGCTCTAAGTGGTAAAGCAAAATTTCCCATAATTAAACACTTCATTTATGTTTGTTGTAGAATCAAATGCAATCGTGACTTTAAATCAATTATACTTAATTTAGGTATTTATTGTGTACACCTAACGAACACTGATTTGGTACTGTGTGTGCCTTTCATATTAACATGTGTGTCTACCCTGTTTTATTTCCAATGTTTCTATTTCTTGGTTTACATTCGCGGGAGCCCAATGTGTTTCAATTTCACTACATTCTTGCAAACATTTATCTCTCATATGCCTGCCTGTCTGCTGGCCTGCCTGCTTTTCTTCCATTCATCAGTGCCTATAAAATGTACAGAATGGCAACTTTCACTGTGGCTCATTGGTTACTACACAAAACCATAAATGGATCAATTTCATTCCCCAGTGCTTCCCTCACTATTCCTTCTTTTCTCCCCTGATCCCTTCCCTCTACTCTCCCATCTCCCTTCTAATTTCATGGGGTCCTTTTTTTCCCTCCTAGTTTCCACACATGGGAGAAAACACATGGTACTTTTCTCTCTGATTTTGACTTATTCACTCAAAATTTATGGTCTCCAGTTTCATCTATTCTTCTGCAAGTGACATTTTTGTTCTTCTTTATGTCTGAATAAAACTGCATTTTGTGTGTGTGTGCATATGTGTGTGTGTGTGTATATGTATATATATATATATATATATATATATATATAAAATATTCTTTATCCATTTATCTGTTGACAGACACCTTGGTTGATCCCATTACTTGGCTAATGTGAATTGTGCTGCAATAAAGATGGTATGCATGCTATCTGTAAAATGTGCTGTCTTTACTTTTTATTTTTTGACAAATACCCAAATGTGGTATAGCTGGATCATATGGAAGATTTATTTTTAGCCTTTTGAAGAACCCCCATACTGATTTCCATAGTGGCTGTACTAATTTATATTCCCACCAACAGTGTGTAAGAGTTTCTTACCCCATCATCCCATCCTCACCAGCATTTATTGTTTGTATTCTTGATGGCTGCACTTCTAACTGAAGTCAGATGGAATCTCAGTATAGGTTATTTGTTTGTTTGTTTGTTTTTGTACTGGGGAATGAACCCAGGGGCCTTTAACCACTGAGCCACATCCCGAGGTCCTTATTTGTATTCTATTTAGAGACAGGGTCTCACTGAGTTGCTAAAGGCCTCACTAAGTTGCTGGGGCTGGATTTGAACTCACAATCTTTCTGCCTCAGCCTCCCTAGCAGTTGGGATTGCAGGCGTACACCACTGCTCAGTATAGTTTTGATATGCATTTCCCTTTATTTATTTATTTTTATTGGTGCAGATTATCCAACCCAGGGCCTTGCTGGTGCTAAGCAAGTGCTGTGCTGCTGAGCCACATCCCCTACCCTGTTGTGCATTTCCCTGGTGGCTAAAAATGTTGAACATTTTTTTATATAATTGTTGACCCTTCATACTTCTTTTGAGAAGTGTCTGTACACTTCATGTACCCATTTATCGACTGGGTTACTTGCCTTGCAAGCATTTCTTATTGCTGGATTCTTAAATCTTTTCCTACCCGATATAGTAAAGTGCTACCCTGTGTTTTTATTTTGCATTTCTGATTACCTGTGTGGCCACATCATTTTTTTTCATATAATTATTGGCAATTATTTTCTTATATTTTCTATAAAATATTCCTCTCTTCTATTTTTTTTTTTACTTTAATAAATTGGGTCTCAGAATACTACACACCATTTACTTCTCAGATGTCTAATGAAGTGTCTATGGCTCTCCTATAGTCTTTTATGACCTGATTATCTGATTCCCTATTATTCTTACAGTTCTACTTCTGGTATACTTTGTGGTTATTTGAATATTCTCATAGACTATTTCTGACAGGTGACCTCTAAGTCCTCTTTCTTTTCAACACTTTTGTCCTGCCTCCTGTAAGACTTATATGCTTATATGCTTGTACTGTGGATCATTCTTTTCTCCAAGCTTCTGAGAGTTGCTTTTAAGAATGTGAGTACTGTCTTAACAAAGTCCTTGCCAGGGTGTTAAAACTCTCTTGTATTACAGGAGAATTCTTCTAAATTTCCAAACTCTCTCTTTAACAGGCTGATATCCAGCAGCTTCAGTTTTATACTTGATTCCTACTGGTTTATGTTGGGTGAATCCTGCAGAACAGACACATGCACCTGCACACACACACACACATGCATGCACACACTCGCGCAGGCACACACACACACACACACACACACACACACAATTATGTGCCTTTCTTCCCTCCCCTTCATTGTTTACAGGCCCATATTTCTGGGCTTAACTTTAATTACTGGCCTTGTGGTGGAGAGGAGTTAAGGGAAGGTTTTGAGGTCAATTCATGTTGCCTTGCCAGGGAGCTGCTTCTGTCAACATAATGCAAGGCACTGTCAACCATTAACAGAGAAGACCAGGCCAGTTCTCCAGGCTTGGGGTCTGGGAATTCAAGATATTCAAATCTGTCCACCTGGTTGTCTTTACCCCATGTGTCAGAGCCCAATCAGAGGTGTGACCTCACCAGCACAGACTTGCCTAATTTGAGAATTCAACCTATATGTTCAGTAAACTCTGGGTCAGGTGCTTAGGTTCCTACCCCTAGCTCCAAGAGATGTAAGACTAATTGTATGAGTTGAAGAGACTGCCTGGATCTCATATTTAGATTTCATTGGTAATTAACCATCCTTCTCATTCCCAAATGCATTGATTATTTTAGAAATGGCCATTCAATTCCACACTACTGTTTTTGTTTTGTTTTGTTTTGTTTTGTTTTTGCTACCAGGGATTGAACCCAGGGAACCTCAACCACAGATCCACACTCCCTGTTCTTTTTTGTAGTTTAGAGACAGGGTCTCACTGAGTTGCTTAGGGCCTCACTAAGTTGCTGAGGATGGCTTTGAACTTGTGACCCTCCTGCCTCAACCTTCAGATGTTGTGATGGTCTTCTGGGAATACGGGAGCCACCACACCAATCCCGCCCACTACTCTTTCTTAGTGCAGCTCTCCACTGTCATTCCAACCCTGGGGCTCTTGCCCCTCATTTCTTGAATGCTTTTTACTCTATTCCATATTGATTCTGTCACAATTCCTAATGATTTAAAAATATGTTTGGATGATTCTTCCAAAACACTGGTATGACTGGATCTTTCATGATTCTGAAGCAATCCAAACTCCTGTATCTCCCATTTCCCTGATTTCTAGGGATGTTGAACATTTTGAACATTTTTTTTTCATGTTTGTTAGTCGTTTGTATTTCTTCTTTTCAGAAGTGTGTTTAGTTCTTTTGCCCACTTATTGATTGGTTGTTTTGTGATTTGGGGGGGGATTAAGACTTTTGAGTTCTTAATATATTCTAAGTATTAATTCCCTGTCAGAAGAGTAGTGGTAAAGATTTCCTCATTCTGTAAGCCCTTTATTCATGCTCTTAATTTTTTCCTTTGGGACATCAGTGGAATGGAAGAAGGGAATTGAGGGAGAAGGAGGAGGAGTGGGCAAAGTGTGGAGCTGTGGAGTGAAATTGATCATATTATGCTATGTACATATGTGAATATGTCATAGTGCATTCTATCATTATGTATTATCTATAAAGCAACTGATTAAAAAGCTAAAAATAAGTAGAAGGAAGACTAGTAGAGAGGAAGAGGAACAGGGGAGAGTGGAGAGAAGGGAAAGTGGAAGTAATGGTTATTAAAATGGAACCAATTATATTCTATGCATATATGAGTGTCAAAAATGAACCCCACTATTATGTATAACTATAATGCAATAATAAAAACATTTAAAAATCAAGGAACACAAAGTGTAAAATAAGACAATTTAAAAATATACTACAATGAGTAGAAAAGTCACATCTAAATGGAATAACAACTTGATTCGCAGACTTTTTATCTTGCAACCACAAAAATGGCAATAGGCGAATATTGTTCAAGCAGTTATATATCATTTTATATTTAAGAATGAGTATGTAATAACGGCGTTTTTTTCTTTTTAAAATTTATTTTGCATTACAATTCTTAATACACCACTATACAATAATTTATCATATCTCTGATTATATATAAGCTGTGTTGACACCAAATTGAAATGTTCATACATGAGAAACAATGGCCTTTTCAGGCATACAATACTAAGAGAGTTTATCATGCAAAACCATGTTCAAATTTATAGAACCAAGATAGTTTACCACACATAGGACATGGTGGAAATAACTATGAAAGGATATTCTTCAGCCAGATGAAAATTGAGGCTAGACTGAATGAGTAGAATGTTAAGAATAAAAAGGTAGGAAAGAATTGGTAATGTGGATTTGGAGTTGTAGCTCAGCAGTAGAACCCTTGCCTAGTCCATGGAGGCACTGGGTTCAATCCTCAGCATCACATTAAAAAATAGATAAATGAATAAACTAAAGGTATTTTCAGGTACAACTAAAAATTAAAAATAATAATTAGTAAGGTGCGGTGGTCAATCTGAATAGTTACTGATGTTTTGAAATGAAATGACCCTTTGGCTTCAGTTTTGTAATATTTTACTTTATAGAAATGAAGCAAACATGGTAATAAATTAACATTTCAAATGTTACAAGTTTTATTTACATTAGAAAAAAATCAGGGTACAATTTAAATGGTAGAAAACACTGTGGAATAGCAGTAAAGCAAACATTTCCATCAGTCTATTGGTTTAAATCACCAGATGAACTTATTTAAAAAATATATTCCAATGCATGCTGACAACATCTGATAAAATTCCACATAAATCTCATTTACATTAAGAAGTAAGATTGGAAGAGAATTTCTTCAACAGGTTAAGAGACTGCTGAGAACAAACACCATACAATCAGATGTGGCAACCATCATAGTATTTGGCAGTTCACTGGGGCAGCAGCTGGAAAAATCAAGAACTAGACATGCTATGGCTGAATGTCTTCATAAATCCATGGGAAAACACAGAAGGAAACTCACAGCATAAGAAAGCCAGTGCTTTCTTGGTTTGGGGAAAAAAGAGGGGAATGGCGACATGAGTTAAAAAGTGCATTTGAGAGAAAACAACGTCTACAAAATGCAGGGAAATGGGGTGTGTGTGTGTGTGTGTGTGTGTGTGTGTGTGTGTGTTTAGAGAATGATCCTGTGAAGAATCCCCCAAATCTGAAAACACAGTTTTTGGTTTTCCTGAAGATTTTCCATTTCCAAGATGAAATGTGGAATCTGCCTTCTCTTCCTGATGTCTTTATTTCCTTACAATCGGGTACAGAAAAAACAATTGTCAGCACAGAATTGCTGACTATTGCGGGGCTCTGGGGATCCAGCAGGCCCCCCAGGAGAGTGTCCAGGAGTTGGGTCCGGTGGTGGGGTGGGGAGAAGTTCCTTTCTTCCTAGAACAGACGTCTGCAGGCTTTGCTCCTAGGGCCTGGAGAGCGCTGAGGACGCACCTGGGGACTTGAACTTGGAGAGGGAGGTAGAGGTTGCAGTGGTGAGGTGGGGAAGGGCCTCAGAAGGTGGAAATCCACGTCGTAGGCGGGATTAGAAGAGCGCCTCACTGGACTAGGGGTGGGGGCCCAAGCACGGAGATATGGGATGGGCCCCTGCGGGCCGGCTGGAGGGTCCATCCATTGCTCCTCGAAGGCCTCTATTTTTCTGACGATCTCTGGCATAAATTCGCAGAAGAATCCCTGCTCGACGACCATGTTCTCACCGAGGGGTCTCAGGAAGGCGCCCAGTTCCGGGTCTTCAGGACAGTCTCCCTGGCCTCCTGGGCGTTGGTCGGTGGCTCCCACGAGGCCCTCAGGGATCAGAATGAGGTTGTGTCCTTGGAGACTCACTTGCAGGACAGAGCTTGGCGCAGGCTGTAGCACCAGGTCGCCGTCGTCCATGGGTACCTGTAAGGAGCAGCCCGCGGCCACAACCACCACGGAGGTGAGCGCGGTGGCGTTGGCTGCTGCTGCAGAGTTTTGCAAGGTGGGTTCCGCCGGGGCCTCTGCAGGGTCTGCAGGGTCGTCTAGTCGGCGGCGTTTGGCAGGGCCAGGTCCTCCAGGCTGTGGTCCCCCGCAGGGCGCAGGGCAGGCGCTGGGGCTGCGTGGACGAATGCCCACCATGTCGACAGCGCTGTGGTGGATGCTCCCGTTTCGGGGCAAAGTGAGTGCGGGGCGCAGGCGGCGCGGTCCTGCGCGTGCTGACAGTCAGGTCCAGAGGACAGGTGAGGTGCGCTAAGCTTTCGAGTGGGCGGCAGTCCTAGCTTCTTTGGATCTGCGCCCACTGCTGTGCTTGGCGTCCCACTTTGGAACCTTGCAACTATGCACTGACCCGGATGCGCCCTGGAGGGCCAATTATATTGCCCGCGCAACCCAAGTTCCAGTGTCACGCTAAGCTCCGCCCCTACGGAGCTCCGCCCCTAGATGGGAGGAGTCGGCTGGCTAACAGCTTTGGCTGTGGTGTGTCTCTGTGGGGAAATACCTAGTGGGCAGAATCACTGGTGTTTCTTGCGTGGAGGGATAAAAACAGGCGTAGAATTTCAAGATGGCTAACGTTAGAATTCATGTCTTCCAGGATTCTGGGGAAAACACTCAAAAAGTCCCCTGCACCTAGTAATCCCCAACCGCCAACCCACCCAAAGGCTACTTAAAGTGCCCCCCCACTTTGTCCTTTCTGCTGCTGGGGATTGAACTCAGGGACTTACAAATGCTAAGCAAGATTCCAGTTCTGAGTATTTTATTATTATTATTATTTTGAGGGGATGGGGAGGTACTTAGAACTCGGGGGCACTGCATCACTGAGCCACATCCCCAGCTCTTTATGTATTTTATTTAGAGTTAGGATCTTGGTAGGTTGTTTAGAGCCTAACTGTTGCTGAGATTGACTTTGAACTCCTGATCCTCTTTCCTCAGCCTGCTGAGTTGCTGGGATTGCAGGCTTGCACCACCATGCCCGGCCTGAAATTCTTTTTAATGTTTGACAATCGTTTTATCTTAAGAATAAATGAAAAATGTAGATTTTTCTTTTAGGAAAAGTGCATTTTAAATACTAAAATGAAAAGCTTTATGGCAGTTTGTTCCTGAAGGTTAAGGCCTGTAATAAAATTGTTAATTGCATTATTAAAATTAAAGCAATACAATTAACTTTTTTTTCTTTTTTATTGAGCACTTACTTATATGTCCACCATTTTACTGTTTTAAAAAATGATTTTTCTAGGCGTAGTGGTGCATGTCTGTAATCCGGGCGATTTGGCCAGTTGAAACCAGAGGATCCCAAGTTTAAAGCCCGCCTCAACAATTTAAAGAGATCTTAAGCAATTTAGAGAGACCCTGTCTCAAGAAAAAAAAAAAAAAAAAAAAAAAAAAAACGGGCTGGGGATTTGGCTCAGTGGTTAAATTGTTATCCCTGGGTTCAATCCTTGGTACTTCCTCACCCTGGTCTTGCCAGATATGATCTTTTTTTTCCCCTTACAACAGCTGAGGCTCTAAGTGGTAAAGCAAAATTTCCCATAATTAAACACTTCATTTATGTTTGTTGTAGAATCAAATGCAATCGTGACTTTAAATCAATTATACTTAATTTAGGTATTTATTGTGTACACCTAACGAACACTGATTTGGTACTGTGTGTGCCTTTCATATTAACATGTGTGTCTACCCTGTTTTATTTCCAATGTTTCTATTTCTTGGTTTACATTCGCGGGAGCCCAATGTGTTTCAATTTCACTACATTCTTGCAAACATTTATCTCTCATATGCCTGCCTGTCTGCTGGCCTGCCTGCTTTTCTTCCATTCATCAGTGCCTATAAAATGTACAGAATGGCAACTTTCACTGTGGCTCATTGGTTACTACACAAAACCATAAATGGATCAATTTCATTCCCCAGTGCTTCCCTCACTATTCCTTCTTTTCTCCCCTGATCCCTTCCCTCTACTCTCCCATCTCCCTTCTAATTTCATGGGGTCCTTTTTTTCCCTCCTAGTTTCCACACATGGGAGAAAACACATGGTACTTTTCTCTCTGATTTTGACTTATTCACTCAAAATTTATGGTCTCCAGTTTCATCTATTCTTCTGCAAGTGACATTTTTGTTCTTCTTTATGTCTGAATAAAACTGCATTTTGTGTGTGTGCATATGTGTGTGTGTGTGTGTGTGTGTGTGTGTGTGTGTGTATATATATATATATATATATATATATATATATATATATATATATATATAAAATATTCTTTATCCATTTATCTGTTGACAGACACCTTGGTTGATCCCATTACTTGGCTAATGTGAATTGTGCTGCAATAAAGATGGTATGCATGCTATCTGTAAAATGTGCTGTCTTTACTTTTTATTTTTTGACAAATACCCAAATGTGGTATAGCTGGATCATATGGAAGATTTATTTTTAGCCTTTTGAAGAACCCCCATACTGATTTCCATAGTGGCTGTACTAATTTATATTCCCACCAACAGTGTGTAAGAGTTTCTTACCCCATCATCCCATCCTCACCAGCATTTATTGTTTGTATTCTTGATGGCTGCACTTCTAACTGAAGTCAGATGGAATCTCAGTATAGGTTATTTGTTTGTTTGTTTGTTTTTGTACTGGGGAATGAACCCAGGGGCCTTTAACCACTGAGCCACATCCCGAGGTCCTTATTTGTATTCTATTTAGAGACAGGGTCTCACTGAGTTGCTAAAGGCCTCACTAAGTTGCTGGGGCTGGATTTGAACTCACAATCTTTCTGCCTCAGCCTCCCTAGCAGTTGGGATTGCAGGCGTACACCACTGCTCAGTATAGTTTTGATATGCATTTCCCTTTATTTATTTATTTTTATTGGTGCAGATTATCCAACCCAGGGCCTTGCTGGTGCTAAGCAAGTGCTGTGCTGCTGAGCCACATCCCCTACCCTGTTGTGCATTTCCCTGGTGGCTAAAAATGTTGAACATTTTTTTATATAATTGTTGACCCTTCATACTTCTTTTGAGAAGTGTCTGTACACTTCATGTACCCATTTATCGACTGGGTTACTTGCCTTGCAAGCATTTCTTATTGCTGGATTCTTAAATCTTTTCCTACCCGATATAGTAAAGTGCTACCCTGTGTTTTTATTTTGCATTTCTGATTACCTGTGTGGCCACATCATTTTTTTTCATATAATTATTGGCAATTATTTTCTTATATTTTCTATAAAATATTCCTCTCTTCTATTTTTTTTTTACTTTAATAAATTGGGTCTCAGAATACTACACACCATTTACTTCTCAGATGTCTAATGAAGTGTCTATGGCTCTCCTATAGTCTTTTATGACCTGATTATCTGATTCCCTATTATTCTTACAGTTCTACTTCTGGTATACTTTGTGGTTATTTGAATATTCTCATGGACTATTTCTGACAGGTGACCTCTAAGTCCTCTTTCTTTTCAACACTTTTTTCCTGCCTCCTGTAAGACTTATATGCTTATATGCTTGTACTGTGGATCATTCTTTTCTCCAAGCTTCTGAGAGTTGCTTTTAAGAATGTGAGTACTGTCTTAACAAAGTCCTTGCCAGGGTGTTAAAACTCTCTTGTATTACAGGAGAATTCTTCTAAATTTCCAAACTCTCTCTTTAACAGGCTGATATCCAGCAGCTTCAGTTTTATACTTGATTCCTACTGGTTTATGTTGGGTGAATCCTGCAGAACAGACACATACACCTGCACACACACACACACATGCATGCACACACTCGCGCAGGCACACACACACACACACACACACACACACACACAATTATGTGCCTTTCTTCCCTCCCCTTCATTGTTTACAGGCCCATATTTCTGGGCTTAACTTTAATTACTGGCCTTGTGGTGGAGAGGAGTTAAGGGAAGGTTTTGAGGTCAATTCATGTTGCCTTGCCAGGGAGCTGCTTCTGTCAACATAATGCAAGGCACTGTCAACCATTAACAGAGAAGACCAGGCCAGTTCTCCAGGCTTGGGGTCTGGGAATTCAAGATATTCAAATCTGTCCACCTGGTTGTCTTTAACCCATGTGTCAGAGCCCAATCAGAGGTGTGACCTCACCAGCACAGACTTGCCTAATTTGAGAATTCAACCTATATGTTCAGTAAACTCTGGGTCAGGTGCTTAGGTTCCTACCCCTAGCTCCAAGAGATGTAAGACTAATTGTATGAGTTGAAGAGACTGCCTGGATCTCATATTTAGATTTCATTGGTAATTAACCATCCTTCTCATTCCCAAATGCATTGATTATTTTAGAAATGGCCATTCAATTCCACACTACTGTTTTTGTTTTGTTTTGTTTTGTTTTGTTTTTGCTACCAGGGATTGAACCCAGGGAACCTCAACCACAGATCCACACTCCCTGTTCTTTTTTTGTAGTTTAGAGACAGGGTCTCACTGAGTTGCTTAGGGCCTCACTAAGTTGCTGAGGATGGCTTTGAACTTGTGACCCTCCTGCCTCAACCTTCAGATGTTGTGATGGTCTTCTGGGAATACGGGAGCCACCACACCAATCCCGCCCACTACTCTTTCTTAGTGCAGCTCTCCACTCTCATTCCAACCCTGGGGCTCTTGCCCCTCATTTCTTGAATGCTTTTTACTCTATTCCATATTGATTCTGTCACAATTCCTAATGATTTAAAAATATGTTTGGATGATTCTTCCAAAACACTGGTATGACTGGATCTTTCATGATTCTGAAGCAATCCCAACTCCTGTATCTCCCATTTCCCTGATTTCTAGGGATGTTGAACATTTTGAACATTTTTTTTTCATGTTTGTTAGTCGTTTGTATTTCTTCTTTTCAGAAGTGTGTTTAGTTCTTTTGCCCACTTATTGATTGGTTGTTTTGTGATTTGGGGGGGGATTAAGACTTTTGAGTTCTTAATATATTCTAAGTATTAATTCCCTGTCAGAAGAGTAGTGGTAAAGATTTCCTCATTCTGTAAGCCCTTTATTCATGCTCTTAATTTTTTCCTTTGGGACATCAGTGGAATGGAAGAAGGGAATTGAGGGAGAAGGAGGAGGAGTGGGCAAAGTGTGGAGCTGTGGAGTGAAATTGATCATATTATGCTATGTACATATGTGAATATGTCATAGTGCATTCTATCATTATGTATTATCTATAAAGCAACTGATTAAAAAGCTAAAAATAAATAGAAGGAAGACTAGTAGAGAGGAAGAGGAACAGGGGAGAGTGGAGAGAAGGGAAAGTGGAAGTAATGGTTATTAAAATGGAACCAATTATATTCTATGCATATATGAGTGTCAAAAATGAACCCCACTATTATGTATAACTATAATGCAATAATAAAAACATTTAAAAATCAAGGAAACACAAAGTGTAAAATAAGACAATTTAAAAATATACTACAATGAGTAGAAAAGTCACATCTAAATGGAATAACAACTTGATTCGCAGACTTTTTATCTTGCAACCACAAAAATGGCAATAGGCGAATATTGTTCAAACAGTTATATATCATTTTATATTTAAGAATGAATATGTAATAACGGCGTTTTTTTCTTTTTAAAATTTATTTTGCATTACAATTCTTAATACACCCACTATACAATAATTTATCATATCTCTGATTATATATAAGCTGTGTTGACACCAAATTGAAATGTTCATACATGAGAAACAATGGCCTTTTCAGGCATACAATACTAAGAGAGTTTATCATGCAAAACCATGTTCAAATTTATAGAACCAAGATAGTTTACCACACATAGGACATGGTGGAAATAACTATGAAAGGATATTCTTCATCCAGATGAAATTGAGGCTAGACTGAATGAGTAGAATGTTAAGAATAAAAAGGTAGGAAAGAATTGGTAATGTGGATTTGGAGTTGTAGCTCAGCAGTAGAACCCTTTGCCTAGTCCATGGAGGCACTGGGTTCAATCCTCAGCATCACATTAAAAATAGATAAATGAATAAACTAAAGGTATTTTTCAGGTACAACTAAAAATTAAAAATAATAATTAGTAAGGTGCGGTGGTCAATCTGAATAGTTACTGATGTTTTGAAATGAAATGACCCTTTGGCTTCAGTTTTTGTAATATTTTACTTTATAGAAATGAAGCAAACATGGTAATAAATTAACATTTCAAATGTTACAAGTTTTATTTACATTAGAAAAAAATCAGGGTACAATTTAAATGGTAGAAAACACTGTGGAATAGCAGTAAAGCAAACATTTCCATCAGTCTATTGGTTTAAATCACCAGATGAACTTATTTAAAAAATATATTCCAATGCATGCTGACAACATCTGATAAAATTCCACATAAATCTCATTTACATTAAGAAGTAAGATTGGAAGAGAATTTCTTCAACAGGTTAAGAGACTGCTGAGAACAAACACCATACAATCAGATGTGGCAACCATCATAGTATTTGGCAGTTCACTGGGGCAGCAGCTGGAAAAATCAAGAACTAGACATGCTATGGCTGAATGTCTTCATAAATCCATGGGAAAACACAGAAGGAAAACTCACAGCATAAGAAAGCCAGTGCTTTCTTGGTTTGGGGAAAAAAGAGGGGAATGGCGACATGAGTTAAAAAGTGCATTTGAGAGAAAACAACGTCTACAAAATGCAGGGAAATGGTGTGTGTGTGTGTGTGTGTGTGTGTGTGTGTGTGTGTGTGTTTAGAGAATGATCCTGTGAAGAATCCCCCAAATCTGAAAACACAGTTTTTGGTTTTCCTGAAGATTTTCCATTTCCAAGATGAAATGTGGAATCTGCCTTCTCTTCCTGATGTCTTTATTTCCTTACAATCGGGTACAGAAAAAACAATTGTCAGCACAGAATTGCTGACTATTGCGGGGCTCTGGGGATCCAGCAGGCCCCCCAGGAGAGTGTCCAGGAGTTGGGTCCGGTGGTGGGGTGGGGAGAAGTTCCTTTCTTCCTAGAACAGACGTCTGCAGGCTTTGCTCCTAGGGCCTGGAGAGCGCTGAGGACGCACCTGGGGACTTGAACTTGGAGAGGGAGGTAGAGGTTGCAGTGGTGAGGTGGGGAAGGGCCTCAGAAGGTGGAAATCCACGTCGTAGGCGGGATTAGAAGAGCGCCTCACTGGACTAGGGGTGGGGGCCCAAGCACGGAGATATGGGATGGGCCCCTGCGGGCCGGCTGGAGGGTCCATCCATTGCTCCTCGAAGGCCTCTATTTTTCTGACGATCTCTGGCATAAATTCGCAGAAGAATCCCTGCTCGACGACCATGTTCTCACCGAGGGGTCTCAGGAAGGCGCCCAGTTCCGGGTCTTCAGGACAGTCTCCCTGCCTCCTGGGCGTTGGTCGGTGGCTCCCACGAGGCCCTCAGGGATCAGAATGAGGTTGTGTCCTTGGAGACTCACTTGCAGGACAGAGCTTGGCGCAGGCTGTAGCACCAGGTCGCCGTCGTCCATGGGTACCTGTAAGGAGCAGCCCGCGGCCACAACCACCACGGAGGTGAGCGCGGTGGCGTTGGCTGCTGCTGCAGAGTTTTGCAAGGTGGGTTCCGCCGGGGCCTCTGCAGGGTCTGCAGGGTCGTCTAGTCGGCGGCGTTTTGGCAGGGCCAGGTCCTCCAGGCTGTGGTCCCCCGCAGGGCGCAGGGCAGGCGCTGGGGCTGCGTGGACGAATGCCCACCATGTCGACAGCGCTGTGGTGGATGCTCCCGTTTCGGGGCAAAGTGAGTGCGGGGCGCAGGCGGCGCGGTCCTGCGCGTGCTGACAGTCAGGTCCAGAGGACAGGTGAGGTGCGCTAAGCTTTCGAGTGGGCGGCAGTCCTAGCTTCTTGGATCTGCGCCCACTGCTGTGCTTGGCGTCCCACTTTGGAACCTTGCAAACTATGCACTGACCCGGATGCGCCCTGGAGGGCCAATTATATTGCCCGCGCAACCCAAGTTCCAGTGTCACGCTAAGCTCCGCCCCTACGGAGCTCCGCCCCTAGATGGGAGGAGTCGGCTGGCTAACAGCTTTGGCTGTGGTGTGTCTCTGTGGGGAAATACCTAGTGGGCAGAATCACTGGTGTTTCTTGCGTGGAGGGATAAAAACAGGCGTAGAATTTCAAGATGGCTAACGTTAGAATTCATGTCTTCCAGGATTCTGGGGAAAACACTCAAAAAGTCCCCTGCACCTAGTAATCCCCAACCTCCAACCCACCCAAAGGCTACTTAAAGTGCCCCCCCACTTTGTCCTTTCTGCTGCTGGGGATTGAACTCAGGGACTTACAAATGCTAAGCAAGATTCCAGTTCTGAGTATTTTATTATTATTATTATTTTGAGGGGATGGGGAGGTACTTAGAACTCGGGGGCACTGCATCACTGAGCCACATCCCCAGCTCTTTATGTATTTTATTTAGAGTTAGGATCTTGGTAGGTTGTTTAGAGCCTAACTGTTGCTGAGATTGACTTTGAACTCCTGATCCTCTTTCCTCAGCCTGCTGAGTTGCTGGGATTGCAGGCTTGCACCACCATGCCCGGCCTGAAATTCTTTTTAATGTTTGACAATCGTTTTATCTTAAGAATAAATGAAAAATGTAGATTTTTCTTTTAGGAAAAGTGCATTTTAAATACTAAAATGAAAAGCTTTATGGCAGTTTGTTCCTGAAGGTTAAGGCCTGTAATAAAATTGTTAATTGCATTATTAAAATTAAAGCAATACAATTAACTTTTTTTTCTTTTTTATTGAGCACTTACTTATATGTCCACCATTTTACTGTTTTAAAAAATGATTTTTCTAGGCGTAGTGGTGCATGTCTGTAATCCGGGCGATTTGGCCAGTTGAAACCAGAGGATCCCAAGTTTAAAGCCCGCCTCAACAATTTAAAGAGATCTTAAGCAATTTAGAGAGACCCTGTCTCAAGAAAAAAAAAAAAAAAAAAAAAAAAACGGGCTGGGGATTTGGCTCAGTGGTTAAATTGTTATCCCTGGGTTCAATCCTTGGTACTTCCTCACCCTGGTCTTGCCAGATATGATCTTTTTTTTCCCCTTACAACAGCTGAGGCTCTAAGTGGTAAAGCAAAATTTCCCATAATTAAACACTTCATTTATGTTTGTTGTAGAATCAAATGCAATCGTGACTTTAAATCAATTATACTTAATTTAGGTATTTATTGTGTACACCTAACGAACACTGATTTGGTACTGTGTGTGCCTTTCATATTAACATGTGTGTCTACCCTGTTTTATTTCCAATGTTTCTATTTCTTGGTTTACATTCGCGGGAGCCCAATGTGTTTCAATTTCACTACATTCTTGCAAACATTTATCTCTCATATGCCTGCCTGTCTGCTGGCCTGCCTGCTTTTCTTCCATTCATCAGTGCCTATAAAATGTACAGAATGGCAACTTTCACTGTGGCTCATTGGTTACTACACAAAACCATAAATGGATCAATTTCATTCCCCAGTGCTTCCCTCACTATTCCTTCTTTTCTCCCCTGATCCCTTCCCTCTACTCTCCCATCTCCCTTCTAATTTCATGGGGTCCTTTTTTTCCCTCCTAGTTTCCACACATGGGAGAAAACACATGGTACTTTTCTCTCTGATTTTGACTTATTCACTCAAAAAAATTATGGTCTCCAGTTTCATCTATTCTTCTGCAAGTGACATTTTTGTTCTTCTTTATGTCTGAATAAAACTGCATTTTGTGTGTGTGTGCATATGTGTGTGTGTGTGTATATGTATATATATATATATATATATATATATATATATATATATATATATATATATAATATTCTTTATCCATTTATCTGTTGACAGACACCTTGGTTGATCCCATTACTTGGCTAATGTGAATTGTGCTGCAATAAAGATGGTATGCATGTTATCTGTAAAATGTGCTGTCTTTATTTTTTATTTTTTGACAAATACCCAAATGTGGTATAGCTGGATCATATGGAAGATTTATTTTTAGCCTTTTGAAGAACCCCCATACTGATTTCCATAGTGGCTGTACTAATTTATATTCCCACCAACAGTGTGTAAGAGTTTCCTACCCCATCATCCCATCCTCACCAGCATTTATTGTTTGTATTCTTGATGGCTGCACTTCTAACTGAAGTCAGATGGAATCTCAGTATAGGTTATTTCTTTGTTTGTTTGTTTTTGTACTGGGGAATGAACCCAGGGGCCTTTAACCACTGAGCCACATCCCGAGGTCCTTATTTGTATTCAATTTAGAGACAGGGTCTCACTGAGTTGCTAAAGGCCTCACTAAGTTGCTGGGGCTGGATTTGAACTCACAATCTTTCTGCCTCAGCCTCCCTAGCAGTTGGGATTGCAGGCGTACACCACTGCTCAGTATAGTTTTGATATGCATTTCCCTTTATTTATTTATTTTTATTGGTGCAGATTATCCAACCCAGGGCCTTGCTGGTGCTAAGCAAGTGCTGTGCTGCTGAGCCACATCCCCTACCCTGTTGTGCATTTCCCTGGTGGCTAAAAATGTTGAACATTTTTTTATATAATTGTTGACCCTTCATACTTCTTTTGAGAAGTGTCTGTACACTTCATGTAACCATTTATCGACTGGGTTACTTGCCTTGCAAGCATTTCTTATTGCTGGATTCTTAAATCTTTTCCTACCCGATATAGTAAAGTGCTACCCTGTGTTTTTATTTTGCATTTCTGATTACCTGTGTGGCCACATCATTTTTTTCATATAATTATTGGCAATTATTTTCTTATATTTTCTATAAAATATTCCTCTCTTCTATTTTTTTTTTACTTTAATAAATTGGGTCTCAGAATACTACACACCATTTACTTCTCAGATGTCTAATGAAGTGTCTATGGCTCTCCTATAGTCTTTTATGACCTGATTATCTGATTCCCTATTATTCTTACAGTTCTACTTCTGGTATACTTTGTGGTTATTTGAATATTCTCATGGACTATTTCTGACAGGTGACCTCTAAGTCCTCTTTCTTTTCAACACTTTTTTCCTGCCTCCTGTAAGACTTATATGCTTATATGCTTGTACTGTGGATCATTCTTTTCTCCAAGCTTCTGAGAGTTGCTTTTAAGAATGTGAGTACTGTCTTAACAAAGTCCTTGCCAGGGTGTTAAAACTCTCTTGTATTACAGGAGAATTCTTCTAAATTTCCAAACTCTCTCTTTAACAGGCTGATATCCAGCAGCTTCAGTTTTATACTTGATTCCTACTGGTTTATGTTGGGTGAATCCTGCAGAACAGACACATACACCTGCACACACACACACACATGCATGCACACACTCGCGCAGGCACACACACACACACACACACACACACACACAATTATGTGCCTTTCTTCCCTCCCCTTCATTGTTTACAGGCCCATATTTCTGGGCTTAACTTTAATTACTGGCCTTGTGGTGGAGAGGAGTTAAGGGAAGGTTTTGAGGTCAATTCATGTTGCCTTGCCAGGGAGCTGCTTCTGTCAACATAATGCAAGGCACTGTCAACCATTAACAGAGAAGACCAGGCCAGTTCTCCAGGCTTGGGGTCTGGGAATTCAAGATATTCAAATCTGTCCACCTGGTTGTCTTTACCCCATGTGTCAGAGCCCAATCAGAGGTGTGACCTCACCAGCACAGACTTGCCTAATTTGAGAATTCAACCTATATGTTCAGTAAACTCTGGGTCAGGTGCTTAGGTTCCTACCCCTAGCTCCAAGAGATGTAAGACTAATTGTATGAGTTGAAGAGACTGCCTGGATCTCATATTTAGATTTCATTGGTAATTAACCATCCTTCTCATTCCCAAATGCATTGATTATTTTAGAAATGGCCATTCAATTCCACACTACTGTTTTTGTTTTGTTTTGTTTTGTTTTGTTTTTGCTACCAGGGATTGAACCCAGGGAACCTCAACCACAGATCCACACTCCCTGTTCTTTTTTGTAGTTTAGAGACAGGGTCTCACTGAGTTGCTTAGGGCCTCACTAAGTTGCTGAGGATGGCTTTGAACTTGTGACCCTCCTACCTCAACCTTCAGATGTTGGGATGGTCTTCTGGGAATACGGGAGCCACCACACCAATCCCGCCCACTACTCTTTCTTAGTGCAGCTCTCCACTGTCATTCCAACCCTGGGGCTCTTGCCCCTCATTTCTTGAAAGCTTTTTACTCTATTCCATATTGATTCTGTCACAATTCCTAATGATTTAAAAATATGTTTGGATGATTCTTCCAAAACACTGGTATGACTGGATCTTTCATGATTCTGAAGCAATCCCAACTCCTGTATCTCCCATTTCCCTGATTTCTAGGGATGTTGAACATTTTGAACATTTTTTTTTCATGTTTGTTAGTCGTTTGTATTTCTTCTTTTCAGAAGTGTGTTTAGTTCTTTTGCCCACTTATTGATTGGTTGTTTTGTGATTTGGGGGGGGATTAAGACTTTTGAGTTCTTAATATATTCTAAGTATTAATTCCCTGTCAGAAGAGTAGTGGTAAAGATTTCCTCATTCTGTAAGCCCTTTATTCATGCTCTTAATTTTTTCCTTTGGGACATCAGTGGAATGGAAGAAGGGAATTGAGGGAGAAGGAGGAGGAGTGGGCAAAGTGTGGAGCTGTGGAGTGAAATTGATCATATTATGCTATGTACATATGTGAATATGTCATAGTGCATTCTATCATTATGTATTATCTATAAAGCAACTGATTAAAAAGCTAAAAATAAATAGAAGGAAGACTAGTAGAGAGGAAGAGGAACAGGGGAGAGTGGAGAGAAGGGAAAGTGGAAGTAATGGTTATTAAAATGGAACCAATTATATTCTATGCATATATGAGTGTCAAAAATGAACCCCACTATTATGTATAACTATAATGCAATAATAAAAACATTTAAAAATCAAGGAACACAAAGTGTAAAATAAGACAATTTAAAAATATACTACAATGAGTAGAAAAGTCACATCTAAATGGAATAACAACTTGATTCGCAGACTTTTTATCTTGCAACCACAAAAATGGCAATAGGCGAATATTGTTCAAGCAGTTATATATCATTTTATATTTAAGAATGAGTATGTAATAACGGCGTTTTTTTCTTTTTAAAATTTATTTTGCATTACAATTCTTAATACACCACTATACAATAATTTATCATATCTCTGATTATATATAAGCTGTGTTGACACCAAATTGAAATGTTCATACATGAGTAATAATGGCCTTTTCAGGCATACAATACTAAGAGAGTTTATCATGCAAAACCATGTTCAAATTTATAGAACCAAGATAGTTTACCACACATAGGACATGGTGGAAATAACTATGAAAGGATATTCTTCATCCAGATGAAAATTGAGGCTAGACTGAATGAGTAGAATGTTAAGAATAAAAAGGTAGGAAAGAATTGGTAATGTGGATTTGGAGTTGTAGCTCAGCAGTAGAACCCTTGCCTAGTCCATGGAGGCACTGGGTTCAATCCTCAGCATCACATTAAAAAATAGATAAATGAATAAACTAAAGGTATTTTTCAGGTACAACTAAAAATTAAAAATAATAATTAGTAAGGTGCGGTGGTCAATCTGAATAGTTACTGATGTTTTGAAATGAAATGACCCTTTGGCTTCAGTTTTGTAATATTTTACTTTATAGAAATGAAGCAAACATGGTAATAAATTAACATTTCAAATGTTACAAGTTTTATTTACATTAGAAAAAAATCAGGGTACAATTTAAATGGTAGAAAACACTGTGGAATAGCAGTAAAGCAAACATTTCCATCAGTCTATTGGTTTAAATCACCAGATGAACTTATTTAAAAAATATATTCCAATGCATGCTGACAACATCTGATAAAATTCCACATAAATCTCATTTACATTAAGAAGTAAGATTGGAAGAGAATTTCTTCAACAGGTTAAGAGACTGCTGAGAACAAACACCATACAATCAGATGTGGCAACCATCATAGTATTTGGCAGTTCACTGGGGCAGCAGCTGGAAAAATCAAGAACTAGACATGCTATGGCTGAATGTCTTCATAAATCCATGGGAAAACACAGAAGGAAACTCACAGCATAAGAAAGCCAGTGCTTTCTTGGTTTGGGGAAAAAAGAGGGGAATGGCGACATGAGTTAAAAAGTGCATTTGAGAGAAAACAACGTCTACAAAATGCAGGGAAATGGTGTGTGTGTGTGTGTGTGTGTGTGTGTGTGTGTGTGTGTGTGTGTTTAGAGAATGATCCTGTGAAGAATCCCCCAAATCTGAAAACACAGTTTTTGGTTTTCCTGAAGATTTTCCATTTCCAAGATGAAATGTGGAATCTGCCTTCTCTTCCTGATGTCTTTATTTCCTTACAATCGGGTACAGAAAAAACAATTGTCAGCACAGAATTGCTGACTATTGAGGGGCTCTGGGGATCCAGCAGGCCCCCCAGGAGAGTGTCCAGGAGTTGGGTCCGGTGGTGGGGTGGGGAGAAGTTCCTTTCTTCCTAGAACAGACGTCTGCAGGCTTTGCTCCTAGGGCCTGGAGAGCGCTGAGGACGCACCTGGGGACTTGAACTTGGAGAGGGAGGTAGAGGTTGCAGTGGTGAGGTGGGGAAGGGCCTCAGAAGGTGGAAATCCACGTCGTAGGCGGGATTAGAAGAGCGCCTCACTGGACTAGGGGTGGGGGCCCAAGCACGGAGATATGGGATGGGCCCCTGCGGGCCGGCTGGAGGGTCCATCCATTGCTCCTCGAAGGCCTCTATTTTTCTGACGATCTCTGGCATAAATTCGCAGAAGAATCCCTGCTCGACGACCATGTTCTCACCGAGGGGTCTCAGGAAGGCGCCCAGTTCCGGGTCTTCAGGACAGTCTCCCTGGCCTCCTGGGCGTTGGTCGGTGGCTCCCACGAGGCCCTCAGGGATCAGAATGAGGTTGTGTCCTTGGAGACTCACTTGCAGGACAGAGCTTGGCGCAGGCTGTAGCACCAGGTCGCCGTCGTCCATGGGTACCTGTAAGGAGCAGCCCGCGGCCACAACCACCACGGAGGTGAGCGCGGTGGCGTTGGCTGCTGCTGCAGAGTTTTGCAAGGTGGGTTCCGCCGGGGCCTCTGCAGGGTCTGCAGGGTCGTCTAGTCGGCGGCGTTTGGCAGGGCCAGGTCCTCCAGGCTGTGGTCCCCCGCAGGGCGCAGGGCAGGCGCTGGGGCTGCGTGGACGAATGCCCACCATGTCGACAGCGCTGTGGTGGATGCTCCCGTTTCGGGGCAAAGTGAGTGCGGGGCGCAGGCGGCGCGGTCCTGCGCGTGCTGACAGTCAGGTCCAGAGGACAGGTGAGGTGCGCTAAGCTTTCGAGTGGGCGGCAGTCCTAGCTTCTTTGGATCTGCGCCCACTGCTGTGCTTGGCGTCCCACTTTGGAACCTTGCAACTATGCACTGACCCGGATGCGCCCTGGAGGGCCAATTATATTGCCCGCGCAACCCAAGTTCCAGTGTCACGCTAAGCTCCGCCCCTACGGAGCTCCGCCCCTAGATGGGAGGAGTCGGCTGGCTAACAGCTTTGGCTGTGGTGTGTCTCTGTGGGGAAATACCTAGTGGGCAGAATCACTGGTGTTTCTTGCGTGGAGGGATAAAAACAGGCGTAGAATTTCAAGATGGCTAACGTTAGAATTCATGTCTTCCAGGATTCTGGGGAAAACACTCAAAAAGTCCCCTGCACCTAGTAATCCCCAACCTCCAACCCACCCAAAGGCTACTTAAAGTGCCCCCCCACTTTGTCCTTTCTGCTGCTGGGGATTGAACTCAGGGACTTACAAATGCTAAGCAAGATTCCAGTTCTGAGTATTTTATTATTATTATTATTTTGAGGGGATGGGGAGGTACTTAGAACTCGGGGGCACTGCATCACTGAGCCACATCCCCAGCTCTTTATGTATTTTATTTAGAGTTAGGATCTTGGTAGGTTGTTTAGAGCCTAACTGTTGCTGAGATTGACTTTGAACTCCTGATCCTCTTTCCTCAGCCTGCTGAGTTGCTGGGATTGCAGGCTTGCACCACCATGCCCGGCCTGAAATTCTTTTTAATGTTTGACAATCGTTTTATCTTAAGAATAAATGAAAAATGTAGATTTTTCTTTTAGGAAAAGTGCATTTTAAATACTAAAATGAAAAGCTTTATGGCAGTTTGTTCCTGAAGGTTAAGGCCTGTAATAAAATTGTTAATTGCATTATTAAAATTAAAGCAATACAATTAACTTTTTTTTCTTTTTTATTGAGCACTTACTTATATGTCCACCATTTTACTGTTTTAAAAAATGATTTTTCTAGGCGTAGTGGTGCATGTCTGTAATCCGGGCGATTTGGCCAGTTGAAACCAGAGGATCCCAAGTTTAAAGCCCGCCTCAACAATTTAAAGAGATCTTAAGCAATTTAGAGAGACCCTGTCTCAAGAAAAAAAAAAAAAAAAAAAAAAAAAAAAACGGGCTGGGGATTTGGCTCAGTGGTTAAATTGTTATCCCTGGGTTCAATCCTTGGTACTTCCTCACCCTGGTCTTGCCAGATATGATCTTTTTTTTCCCCTTACAACAGCTGAGGCTCTAAGTGGTAAAGCAAAATTTCCCATAATTAAACACTTCATTTATGTTTGTTGTAGAATCAAATGCAATCGTGACTTTAAATCAATTATACTTAATTTAGGTATTTATTGTGTACACCTAACGAACACTGATTTGGTACTGTGTGTGCCTTTCATATTAACATGTGTGTCTACCCTGTTTTATTTCCAATGTTTCTATTTCTTGGTTTACATTCGCGGGAGCCCAATGTGTTTCAATTTCACTACATTCTTGCAAACATTTATCTCTCATATGCCTGCCTGTCTGCTGGCCTGCCTGCTTTTCTTCCATTCATCAGTGCCTATAAAATGTACAGAATGGCAACTTTCACTGTGGCTCATTGGTTACTACACAAAACCATAAATGGATCAATTTCATTCCCCAGTGCTTCCCTCACTATTCCTTCTTTTCTCCCCTGATCCCTTCCCTCTACTCTCCCATCTCCCTTCTAATTTCATGGGGTCCTTTTTTTCCCTCCTAGTTTCCACACATGGGAGAAAACACATGGTACTTTTCTCTCTGATTTTGACTTATTCACTCAAAAAAATTATGGTCTCCAGTTTCATCTATTCTTCTGCAAGTGACATTTTTGTTCTTCTTTATGTCTGAATAAAACTGCATTTTGTGTGTGTGCATATGTGTGTGTGTGTGTGTGTGTGTGTGTGTATATATATATATATATATATATATATATATATATATATATATATATAGTATTCTTTATCCATTTATCTGTTGACAGACACCTTGGTTGATCCCATTACTTGGCTAATGTGAATTGTGCTGCAATAAACATGGTATGCATGTTATCTGTAAAATGTGCTGTCTTTATTTTTTATTTTTTGACAAATACCCAAATGTGGTATAGCTGGATCATATGGCAGATTTATTTTTAGCCTTTTGAAGAACCCCCATACTGATTTCCACAGTGGCTCTACTAATTTATATTCCCACCAACAGTGTGTAAGAGTTTCTTACCCCATCATCCCATCCTCACCAGCATTTATTGTTTGTATTCTTGATGGCTGCACTTCTAACTGAAGTCAGATGGAATCTCAGTATAGGTTATTTGTTTGTTTGTTTGTTTTTGTACTTGGGAATGAACCCAGGGGCCTTTAACCACTGAGCCACATCCCCAGGTCCTTATTTGTATTCTATTTAGAGACAGGGTCTCACTGAGTTGCTAAGGGCCTCACTAAGTTGCTGAGGCTGGATTTGAACTCACAATCTTTCTGCCTCAGCCTCCCTAGCAGCTGGGATTGCAGGCATACACCACTGCTCAGTATAGTTTTGATATGCATTTCCCTTTATTTATTTATTTTTATTGGTGCGGATTATCCAACCCAGGGCCTTGCTGGTGCTAAGCAAGTGCTGTGCTGCTGAGCCACATCCCCTACCCTGTTGTGCATTTCCCTGGTGGCTAAAAATGTTGAACATTTTTTTATATAATTGTTGACCCTTCATACTTCTTTTGAGAAGTGTCTGTACACTTCATGTACCCATTTATCGACTGGGTTACTTGCCTTGCATGCATTTCTTATTGCTGGATTCTTAAATCTTTTCCAACCCGGTATAGTAAAGTGCTACCCTGTGTTTTTATTTTGCATTTCTGATTACCTGTGTGGCTACATCATTTTTTTTATATAATTATTGGCAATTATTTTCTTATATTTTCTATAAAATGTTCCTCTCTTCTATTTTTTTTTTACTTTAATAAATTGGGTCTCAGAATACTACACACCATTTACTTCTCAGATGTCTAATGAAGTGTCTATGGCTCTCCTATAGTCTTTGATGACCTGATTACCTGATTCCCTATTATTCTTACAGTTCTACTTCTGGTATACTTTGTGGTTATTTGAATATTCTCATAGACTATTTCTGACAGGTGACCTCTAAGTCCTCTTTCCTTTCAACACTTTTGTCCTGCCTCTTGTAAGACTTATATGCTTATATGCTTGTACTGTGGATCATTCTTTTCTCCAAGCTTCTGAGAGTTGCTTTTAAGAATGTGAGTACTGTCTTAACAAAGTCCTTGCCAGGGTGTTAAAACTCTCTTGTATTACAGGAGAATTCTTCTAAATTTCCAAACTCTCTCTTTAACAGGCTGATATCCAGCAGCTTCAGTTTTATACTTGATTCCTACTGGTTTATGTTGGGTGAATCCTGCAGAACAGACACATACACCTGCACACACACACACACATGCATGCACACACTCGCGCAGGCACACACACACACACACACACACACACACAATTATGTGCCTTTCTTCCCTCCCCTTCATTGTTTACAGGCCCATATTTCTGGGCTTAACTTTAATTACTGGCCTTGTGGTGGAGAGGAGTTAAGGGAAGGTTTTGAGGTCAATTCATGTTGCCTTGCCAGGGAGCTGCTTCTGTCAACTTAATGCAAGGCACTGTCAACCATTAACAGAGAAGACCAGGCCAGTTCTCCAGGCTTGGGGTCTGGGAATTCAAGATATTCAAATCTGTCCACCTGGTTGTCTTTACCCCATGTGTCAGAGCCCAATCAGAGGTGTGACCTCACCAGCACAGACTTGCCTAATTTGAGAATTCAACCTATCTGTTCAGTAAACTCTGGGTCAGGTGCTTAGGTTCCTACCCCTAGCTCCAAGAGATGTAAGACTAATTGTATGAGTTGAAGAGACTGCCTGGATCTCATATTTAGATTTCATTGGTAATTAACCATCCTTCTCATTCCCAAATGCATTGATTATTTTAGAAATGGCCATTCAATTCCACACTACTGTTTTTTTGTTTTTTTGTTTGTTTGTTATTTTTGTGTTTTGTATTGGTACCAGGGATTGAACCCAGGGAACCTCAACCACTGATCCACACTCCCTGTTCTTTTTTGTAGTTTAGAGACAGGGTCTCACTGAGTTGCTTAGGGCCTCACTAAGTTGCTGAGGATGGCTTTGAACTTGTGACCCTCCTGCCTCAACCTTCAGATGTTGGGATGGTCTTCTGGGAATACGGGAGCCACCACACCAATCCCGCCCACTACTCTTTCTTAGTGCAGCTCTCCACTCTCATTCCAACCCTGGGGCTCTTGCCCCTCATTTCTTGAATGCTTTTTACTCTATTCCATATTGATTCTGTCACAATTCCTAATGATTTAAAAATATGTTTGGATGATTCTTCCAAAACACTGGTATGACTGGATCTTTCATGATTCTGAAGCAATCCAAACTCCTGTATCTCCCATTTCCCTGATTTCTAGGGATGTTGAACATTTTGAACATTTTTTTTCATGTTTGTTAGTCGTTTGTATTTCTTCTTTTCAGAAGTGTGTTTAGTTCTTTTGCCCACTTATTGATTGGTTCTTTTGTGACTTGGGGGGGGGGATTAAGATTTTTGAGTTCTTAATATATTCTAAGTATTAATTCCCTGTCAGAAGAGTAGTGGTAAAGATTTCCTCATTCTGTAAGCCCTTTATTCATGCTCTTAATTTTTTCCTTTGGGACATCAGTGGAATGGAAGAAGGGAATTGAGGCAGAAGGAGGAGGAGTGGGCAAAGTGTGGAGCTGTGGAGTGAAATTGATCATATTATGCTATGTACATATGTGAATATGTCATAGTGCATTCTATCATTATGTATTATCTATAAAGCAACTGATTAAAAAGCTAAAAATAAATAGAAGGAAGACTAGTAGAGAGGAAGAGGAACAGGGGAGAGTGGAGAGAAGGGAAAGTGGAAGTAATGGTTATTAAAATGGAACCAATTATATTCTATGCATATATGAGTGTCAAAAATGTACCCCACTATTATGTATAACTATAATGCAATAATAAAAACATTTAAAAATCAAGGAACACAAAGTGTAAAATAAGACAATTTAAAAATATACTACAATGAGTAGAAAAGTCACATCTAAAAGGAATAACAACTTGATTCGCAGACTTTTTATCTTGCAATCACAAAAATGGCAATAGGCGAATATTGTTCAAACAGTTATATATCATTTTATATTTAAGAATGAATATGTAATAACGGCGTTTTTTCTTTTTAAAATTTATTTTGCCTTACAATTCTTAATACACAACTATACAATAATTTATCATATCTCTGATTATATATAAGCTGTGTTGACACCAAATTGAAATGTTCATACATGAGTAATAATGGCCTTTTCAGGCATACAATACTAAGAGAGTTTATCATGCAAAACCATGTTCAAATTTATAGAACCAAGATAGTTTACCACACATAGGACATGGTGGAAATAACTATGAAAGGATATTCTTCAGCCAGATGAAAATTGAGGCTAGACTGAATGAGTAGAATGTTAAGAATAAAAAGGTAGGAAAGAATTGGTAATGTGGATTTGGAGTTGTAGCTCAGCAGTAGAACCCTTGCCTAGTCCATGGAGGCACTGGGTTCAATCCTCAGCATCACATTAAAAAATAGATAAATGAATAAACTAAAGGTATTTTCAGGTACAACTAAAAATTAAAAATAATAATTAGTAAGGTGCGGTGGTCAATCTGAATAGTTACTGATGTTTTGAAATGAAATGACCCTTTGGCTTCAGTTTTGTAATATTTTACTTTATAGAAATGAAGCAAACATGGTAATAAATTAACATTTCAAATGTTACAAGTTTTATTTACATTAGAAAAAAATCAGGGTACAATTTAAATGGTAGAAAACACTGTGGAATAGCAGTAAAGCAAACATTTCCATCAGTCTATTGGTTTAAATCACCAGATGAACTTATTTAAAAAATATATTCCAATGCATGCTGACAACATCTGATAAAATTCCACATAAATCTCATTTACATTAAGAAGTAAGATTGGAAGAGAATTTCTTCAACAGGTTAAGAGACTGCTGAGAACAAACACCATACAATCAGATGTGGCAACCATCATAGTATTTGGCAGTTCACTGGGGCAGCAGCTGGAAAAATCAAGAACTAGACATGCTATGGCTGAATGTCTTCATAAATCCATGGGAAAACACAGAAGGAAACTCACAGCATAAGAAAGCCAGTGCTTTCTTGGTTTGGGGAAAAAAGAGGGGAATGGCGACATGAGTTAAAAAGTGCATTTGAGAGAAAACAACGTCTACAAAATGCAGGGAAATGGTGTGTGTGTGTGTGTGTGTGTGTGTGTGTGTGTGTGTGTGTGTGTTTAGAGAATGATCCTGTGAAGAATCCCCCAAATCTGTAAACACAGTTTTTGGTTTTCCTGAAGATTTTCCATTTCCAAGATGAAATGTGGAATCTGCCTTCTCTTCCTGATGTCTTTATTTCCTTACAATCGGGTACAGAAAAAACAATTGTCAGCACAGAATTGCTGACTATTGAGGGGCTCTGGGGATCCAGCAGGCCCCCCAGGAGAGTGTCCAGGAGTTGGGTCCGGTGGTGGGGTGGGGAGAAGTTCCTTTCTTCCTAGAACAGACGTCTGCAGGCTTTGCTCCTAGGGCCTGGAGAGCGCTGAGGACGCACCTGGGGACTTGAACTTGGAGAGGGAGGTAGAGGTTGCAGTGGTGAGGTGGGGAAGGGCCTCAGAAGGTGGAAATCCACGTCGTAGGCGGGATTAGAAGAGCGCCTCACTGGACTAGGGGTGGGGGCCCAAGCACGGAGATATGGGATGGGCCCCTGCGGGCCGGCTGGAGGGTCCATCCATTGCTCCTCGAAGGCCTCTATTTTTCTGACGATCTCTGGCATAAATTCGCAGAAGAATCCCTGCTCGACGACCATGTTCTCACCGAGGGGTCTCAGGAAGGCGCCCAGTTCCGGGTCTTCAGGACAGTCTCCCTGGCCTCCTGGGCGTTGGTCGGTGGCTCCCACGAGGCCCTCAGGGATCAGAATGAGGTTGTGTCCTTGGAGACTCACTTGCAGGACAGAGCTTGGCGCAGGCTGTAGCACCAGGTCGCCGTCGTCCATGGGTACCTGTAAGGAGCAGCCCGCGGCCACAACCACCACGGAGGTGAGCGCGGTGGCGTTGGCTGCTGCTGCAGAGTTTTGCAAGGTGGGTTCCGCCGGGGCCTCTGCAGGGTCTGCAGGGTCGTCTAGTCGGCGGCGTTTGGCAGGGCCAGGTCCTCCAGGCTGTGGTCCCCCGCAGGGCGCAGGGCAGGCGCTGGGGCTGCGTGGACGAATGCCCACCATGTCGACAGCGCTGTGGTGGATGCTCCCGTTTCGGGGCAAAGTGAGTGCGGGGCGCAGGCGGCGCGGTCCTGCGCGTGCTGACAGTCAGGTCCAGAGGACAGGTGAGGTGCGCTAAGCTTTCGAGTGGGCGGCAGTCCTAGCTTCTTTGGATCTGCGCCCACTGCTGTGCTTGGCGTCCCACTTTGGAACCTTGCAACTATGCACTGACCCGGATGCGCCCTGGAGGGCCAATTATATTGCCCGCGCAACCCAAGTTCCAGTGTCACGCTAAGCTCCGCCCCTACGGAGCTCCGCCCCTAGATGGGAGGAGTCGGCTGGCTAACAGCTTTGGCTGTGGTGTGTCTCTGTGGGGAAATACCTAGTGGGCAGAATCACTGGTGTTTCTTGCGTGGAGGGATAAAAACAGGCGTAGAATTTCAAGATGGCTAACGTTAGAATTCATGTCTTCCAGGATTCTGGGGAAAACACTCAAAAAGTCCCCTGCACCTAGTAATCCCCAACCGCCAACCCACCCAAAGGCTACTTAAAGTGCCCCCCCACTTTGTCCTTTCTGCTGCTGGGGATTGAACTCAGGGACTTACAAATGCTAAGCAAGATTCCAGTTCTGAGTATTTTATTATTATTATTATTTTGAGGGGATGGGGAGGTACTTAGAACTCGGGGGCACTGCATCACTGAGCCACATCCCCAGCTCTTTATGTATTTTATTTAGAGTTAGGATCTTGGTAGGTTGTTTAGAGCCTAACTGTTGCTGAGATTGACTTTGAACTCCTGATCCTCTTTCCTCAGCCTGCTGAGTTGCTGGGATTGCAGGCTTGCACCACCATGCCCGGCCTGAAATTCTTTTTAATGTTTGACAATCGTTTTATCTTAAGAATAAATGAAAAATGTAGATTTTTCTTTTAGGAAAAGTGCATTTTAAATACTAAAATGAAAAGCTTTATGGCAGTTTGTTCCTGAAGGTTAAGGCCTGTAATAAAATTGTTAATTGCATTATTAAAATTAAAGCAATACAATTAACTTTTTTTTCTTTTTTATTGAGCACTTACTTATATGTCCACCATTTTACTGTTTTAAAAAATGATTTTTCTAGGCGTAGTGGTGCATGTCTGTAATCCGGGCGATTTGGCCAGTTGAAACCAGAGGATCCCAAGTTGAAAGCCCGCCTCAACAATTTAAAGAGATCTTAAGCAATTTAGAGAGACCCTGTCTCAAGAAAAAAAAAAAAAAAAAAAAAAACGGGCTGGGGATTTGGCTCAGTGGTTAAATTGTTATCCCTGGGTTCAATCCTTGGTACTTCCTCACCCTGGTCTTGCCAGATATGATCTTTTTTTTCCCCTTACAACAGCTGAGGCTCTAAGTGGTAAAGCAAAATTTCCCATAATTAAACACTTCATTTATGTTTGTTGTAGAATCAAATGCAATCGTGACTTTAAATCAATTATACTTAATTTAGGTATTTATTGTGTACACCTAACGAACACTGATTTGGTACTGTGTGTGCCTTTCATATTAACATGTGTGTCTACCCTGTTTTATTTCCAATGTTTCTATTTCTTGGTTTACATTCGCGGGAGCCCAATGTGTTTCAATTTCACTACATTCTTGCAAACATTTATCTCTCATATGCCTGCCTGTCTGCTGGCCTGCCTGCTTTTCTTCCATTCATCAGTGCCTATAAAATGTACAGAATGGCAACTTTCACTGTGGCTCATTGGTTACTACACAAAACCATAAATGGATCAATTTCATTCCCCAGTGCTTCCCTCACTATTCCTTCTTTTCTCCCCTGATCCCTTCCCTCTACTCTCCCATCTCCCTTCTAATTTCATGGGGTCCTTTTTTTCCCTCCTAGTTTCCACACATGGGAGAAAACACATGGTACTTTTCTCTCTGATTTTGACTTATTCACTCAAAATTTATGGTCTCCAGTTTCATCTATTCTTCTGCAAGTGACATTTTTGTTCTTCTTTATGTCTGAATAAAACTGCATTTTGTGTGTGTGCATATGTGTGTGTGTGTGTGTGTGTGTGTGTGTGTGTATATATATATATATATATATATATATATATAATATTCTTTATCCATTTATCTGTTGACAGACACCTTGGTTGATCCCATTACTTGGCTAATGTGAATTGTGCTGCAATAAAGATGGTATGCATGCTATCTGTAAAATGTGCTGTCTTTATTTTTTATTTTTTGACAAATACCCAAATGTGGTATAGCTGGATCATATGGCAGATTTATTTTTAGCCTTTTGAAGAACCCCCATACTGATTTCCATAGTGGCTGTACTAATTTATATTCCCACCAACAGTGTGTAAGAGTTTCTTACCCCATCATCCCATCCTCACCAGCATTTATTGTTTGTATTCTTGATGGCTGCACTTCTAACTGAAGTCAGATGGAATCTCAGTATAGGTTATTTCTTTGTTTGTTTGTTTTTGTACTGGGGAATGAACCCAGGGGCCTTTAACCACTGAGCCACATCCCGAGGTCCTTATTTGTATTCTATTTAGAGACAGGGTCTCACTGAGTTGCTAAAGGCCTCACTAAGTTGCTGGGGCTGGATTTGAACTCACAATCTTTCTGCCTCAGCCTCCCTAGCAGTTGGGATTGCAGGCGTACACCACTGCTCAGTATAGTTTTGATATGCATTTCCCTTTATTTATTTATTTTTATTGGTGCAGATTATCCAACCCAGGGCCTTGCTGGTGCTAAGCAAGTGCTGTGCTGCTGAGCCACATCCCCTACCCTGTTGTGCATTTCCCTGGTGGCTAAAAATGTTGAACATTTTTTTATATAATTGTTGACCCTTCATACTTCTTTTGAGAAGTGTCTGTACACTTCATGTACCCATTTATCGACTGGGTTACTTGCCTTGCAAGCATTTCTTATTGCTGGATTCTTAAATCTTTTCCTACCCGATATAGTAAAGTGCTACCCTGTGTTTTTATTTTGCATTTCTGATTACCTGTGTGGCCACATCATTTTTTTTCATATAATTATTGGCAATTATTTTCTTATATTTTCTATAAAATATTCCTCTCTTCTATTTTTTTTTTACTTTAATAAATTGGGTCTCAGAATACTACACACCATTTACTTCTCAGATGACTAATGAAGTGTCTATGGCTCTCCTATACTCTTTTATGACCTGATTATCTGATTCCCTATTATTCTTACAGTTCTACTTCTGGTATACATTGTGGTTATTTGAATATTCTCATAGACTATTTCTGACAGGTGACCTCTAAGTCCTCTTTCTTTTCAACACTTTTTTCCTGCCTCCTGTAAGACTTATATGCTTATATGCTTGTACTGTGGATCATTCTTTTCTCCAAGCTTCTGAGAGTTGCTTTTAAGAATGTGAGTACTGTCTTAACAAAGTCCTTGCCAGGGTGTTAAAACTCTCTTGTATTACAGGAGAATTCTTCTAAATTTCCAAACTCTCTCTTTAACAGGCTGATATCCAGCAGCTTCAGTTTTATACTTGATTCCTACTGGTTTATGTTGGGTGAATCCTGCAGAACAGACACATACACCTGCACACACACACACACACATGCATGCACACACTCGCGCAGGCACACACACACACACACACACACACACACACACACAATTATGTGCATTTCTTCCCTCCCCTTCATTGTTTACAGGCCCATATTTCTGGGCTTAACTTTAATTACTGGCCTTGTGGTGGAGAGGAGTTAAGGGCAGGTTTTGAGGTCAATTCATGTTGCCTTGCCAGGGAGCTGCTTCTGTCAACTTAATGCAAGGCACTGTCAACCATTAACAGAGAAGACCAGGCCAGTTCTCCAGGCTTGGGGTCTGGGAATTCAAGATATTCAAATCTGTCCACCTGGTTGTCTTTACCCCATGTGTCAGAGCCCAATCAGAGGTGTGACCTCACCAGCACAGACTTGCCTAATTTGAGAATTCAACCTATCTGTTCAGTAAACTCTGGGTCAGGTGCTTAGGTTCCTACCCCTAGCTCCAAGAGATGTAAGACTAATTGTATGAGTTGAAGAGACTGCCTGGATCTCATATTTAGATTTCATTGGTAATTAACCATCCTTCTCATTCCCAAATGCATTGATTATTTTAGAAATGGTCATTCAATTCCACACTACTGTTTTTTTGTTTTTTTGTTTGTTTGTTATTTTTGTGTTTTGTATTGGTACCAGGGATTGAACCCAGGGAACCTCACCTCAACCACTGATCCACACTCCCTGTTCTTTTTTGTAGTTTAGAGACAGGGTCTCACTGAGTTGCTTAGGGCCTCACTAAGTTGCTGAGGATGGCTTTGAACTTGTGACCCTCCTGCCTCAACCTTCAGATGTTGTGATGGTCTTCTGGGAATAAGGGAGCCACCACACCAATCCCGCCCACTACTCTTTCTTAGTGTAGCTCTCCACTGTCATTCCAACCCTGGGGCTCTTGCCCCTCATTTCTTGAATGCTTTTTACTCTATTCCATATTGATTCTGTCACAATTCCTAATGATTTAAAAATATGTTTGGATGATTCTTCCAAAACACTGGTATGACTGGATCTTTCATGATTCTGAAGCAATCCAAACTCCTGTATCTCCCATTTCCCTGATTTCTAGGGATGTTGAACATTTTGAACATTTTTTTTTCATGTTTGTTAGTCGTTTGTATTTCTTCTTTTCAGAAGTGTGTTTAGTTCTTTTGCCCACTTATTGATTGGTTCTTTTGTGATTTGGGGGGGGGGGTTAAGATTTTTGAGTTCTTAATATATTCTAAGTATGAATTCCCTGTCAGTAGAGTAGTGGTAAAGATTTCCTCATTCTGTAAGCCCTTTATTCATGCTCTTAATTTTTTCCTTTGGGACATCAGTGGAATGGAAGAAGGGAATTGAGGGAGAAGGAGGAGGAGTGGGCAAAGTGTGGAGCTGTGGAGTGAAATTGATCATATTATGCTATGTACATATGTGAATATGTCATAGTGCATTCTGTCATTATGTATTATCTATAAAGCAACTGATTAAAAAGCTAAAAATAAATAGAAGGAAGACTAGTAGAGAGGAAGAGGAACAGGGGAGAGTGGAGAGAAGGGAAAGTGGAAGTAATGGTTATTAAAATGGAACCAATTATATTCTATGCATATATGAGTGTCAAAAATGTACCCCACTATTATGTATAACTATAATGCAATAATAAAAACATTTAAAAATCAAGGAACACAAAGTGTAAAATAAGACAATTTAAAAATATACTACAATGAGTAGAAAAGTCACATCTAAAAGGAATAACAACTTGATTCGCAGACTTTTTATCTTGCAATCACAAAAATGGCAATAGGCGAATATTGTTCAAACAGTTATATATCATTTTATATTTAAGAATGAATATGTAATAACGGCGTTTTTTCTTTTTAAAATTTATTTTGCCTTACAATTCTTAATACACAACTATACAATAATTTATCATATCTCTGATTATATATAAGCTGTGTTGACACCAAATTGAAATGTTCATACATGAGTAATAATGGCCTTTTCAGGCATACAATACTAAGAGAGTTTATCATGCAAAACCATGTTCAAATTTATAGAACCAAGATAGTTTACCACACATAGGACATGGTGGAAATAACTATGAAAGGATATTCTTCAGCCAGATGAAAATTGAGGCTAGACTGAATGAGTAGAATGTTAAGAATAAAAAGGTAGGAAAGAATTGGTAATGTGGATTTGGAGTTGTAGCTCAGCAGTAGAACCCTTGCCTAGTCCATGGAGGCACTGGGTTCAATCCTCAGCATCACATTAAAAAATAGATAAATGAATAAACTAAAGGTATTTTCAGGTACAACTAAAAATTAAAAATAATAATTAGTAAGGTGCGGTGGTCAATCTGAATAGTTACTGATGTTTTGAAATGAAATGACCCTTTGGCTTCAGTTTTGTAATATTTTACTTTATAGAAATGAAGCAAACATGGTAATAAATTAACATTTCAAATGTTACAAGTTTTATTTACATTAGAAAAAAATCAGGGTACAATTTAAATGGTAGAAAACACTGTGGAATAGCAGTAAAGCAAACATTTCCATCAGTCTATTGGTTTAAATCACCAGATGAACTTATTTAAAAAATATATTCCAATGCATGCTGACAACATCTGATAAAATTCCACATAAATCTCATTTACATTAAGAAGTAAGATTGGAAGAGAATTTCTTCAACAGGTTAAGAGACTGCTGAGAACAAACACCATACAATCAGATGTGGCAACCATCATAGTATTTGGCAGTTCACTGGGGCAGCAGCTGGAAAAATCAAGAACTAGACATGCTATGGCTGAATGTCTTCATAAATCCATGGGAAAACACAGAAGGAAACTCACAGCATAAGAAAGCCAGTGCTTTCTTGGTTTGGGGAAAAAAGAGGGGAATGGCGACATGAGTTAAAAAGTGCATTTGAGAGAAAACAACGTCTACAAAATGCAGGGAAATGGTGTGTGTGTGTGTGTGTGTGTGTGTGTGTGTGTGTGTGTGTTTAGAGAATGATCCTGTGAAGAATCCCCCAAATCTGAAAACACAGTTTTTGGTTTTCCTGAAGATTTTCCATTTCCAAGATGAAATGTGGAATCTGCCTTCTCTTCGTGATGTCTTTATTTCCTTACAATCGGGTACAGAAAAAACAATTGTCAGCACAGAATTGCTGACTATTGAGGGGCTCTGGGGATCCAGCAGGCCCCCCAGGAGAGTGTCCAGGAGTTGGGTCCGGTGGTGGGGTGGGGAGAAGTTCCTTTCTTCCTAGAACAGACGTCTGCAGGCTTTGCTCCTAGGGCCTGGAGAGCGCTGAGGACGCACCTGGGGACTTGAACTTGGAGAGGGAGGTAGAGGTTGCAGTGGTGAGGTGGGGAAGGGCCTCAGAAGGTGGAAATCCACGTCGTAGGCGGGATTAGAAGAGCGCCTCACTGGACTAGGGGTGGGGGCCCAAGCACGGAGATATGGGATGGGCCCCTGCGGGCCGGCTGGAGGGTCCATCCATTGCTCCTCGAAGGCCTCTATTTTTCTGACGATCTCTGGCATAAATTCGCAGAAGAATCCCTGCTCGACGACCATGTTCTCACCGAGGGGTCTCAGGAAGGCGCCCAGTTCCGGGTCTTCAGGACAGTCTCCCTGGCCTCCTGGGCGTTGGTCGGTGGCTCCCACGAGGCCCTCAGGGATCAGAATGAGGTTGTGTCCTTGGAGACTCACTTGCAGGACAGAGCTTGGCGCAGGCTGTAGCACCAGGTCGCCGTCGTCCATGGGTACCTGTAAGGAGCAGCCCGCGGCCACAACCACCACGGAGGTGAGCGCGGTGGCGTTGGCTGCTGCTGCAGAGTTTTGCAAGGTGGGTTCCGCCGGGGCCTCTGCAGGGTCTGCAGGGTCGTCTAGTCGGCGGCGTTTGGCAGGGCCAGGTCCTCCAGGCTGTGGTCCCCCGCAGGGCGCAGGGCAGGCGCTGGGGCTGCGTGGACGAATGCCCACCATGTCGACAGCGCTGTGGTGGATGCTCCCGTTTCGGGGCAAAGTGAGTGCGGGGCGCAGGCGGCGCGGTCCTGCGCGTGCTGACAGTCAGGTCCAGAGGACAGGTGAGGTGCGCTAAGCTTTCGAGTGGGCGGCAGTCCTAGCTTCTTTGGATCTGCGCCCACTGCTGTGCTTGGCGTCCCACTTTGGAACCTTGCAACTATGCACTGACCCGGATGCGCCCTGGAGGGCCAATTATATTGCCCGCGCAACCCAAGTTCCAGTGTCACGCTAAGCTCCGCCCCTACGGAGCTCCGCCCCTAGATGGGAGGAGTCGGCTGGCTAACAGCTTTGGCTGTGGTGTGTCTCTGTGGGGAAATACCTAGTGGGCAGAATCACTGGTGTTTCTTGCGTGGAGGGATAAAAACAGGCGTAGAATTTCAAGATGGCTAACGTTAGAATTCATGTCTTCCAGGATTCTGGGGAAAACACTCAAAAAGTCCCCTGCACCTAGTAATCCCCAACCTCCAACCCACCCAAAGGCTACTTAAAGTGCCCCCCCACTTTGTCCTTTCTGCTGCTGGGGATTGAACTCAGGGACTTACAAATGCTAAGCAAGATTCCAGTTCTGAGTATTTTATTATTATTATTATTTTGAGGGGATGGGGAGGTACTTAGAACTCGGGGGCACTGCATCACTGAGCCACATCCCCAGCTCTTTATGTATTTTATTTAGAGTTAGGATCTTGGTAGGTTGTTTAGAGCCTAACTGTTGCTGAGATTGACTTTGAACTCCTGATCCTCTTTCCTCAGCCTGCTGAGTTGCTGGGATTGCAGGCTTGCACCACCATGCCCGGCCTGAAATTCTTTTTAATGTTTGACAATCGTTTTATCTTAAGAATAAATGAAAAATGTAGATTTTTCTTTTAGGAAAAGTGCATTTTAAATACTAAAATGAAAAGCTTTATGGCAGTTTGTTCCTGAAGGTTAAGGCCTGTAATAAAATTGTTAATTGCATTATTAAAATTAAAGCAATACAATTAACTTTTTTTTCTTTTTTATTGAGCACTTACTTATATGTCCACCATTTTACTGTTTTAAAAAATGATTTTTCTAGGCGTAGTGGTGCATGTCTGTAATCCGGGCGATTTGGCCAGTTGAAACCAGAGGATCCCAAGTTGAAAGCCCGCCTCAACAATTTAAAGAGATCTTAAGCAATTTAGAGAGACCCTGTCTCAAGAAAAAAAAAAAAAAAAACGGGCTGGGGATTTGGCTCAGTGGTTAAATTGTTATCCCTGGGTTCAATCCTTGGTACTTCCTCACCCTGGTCTTGCCAGATATGATCTTTTTTTTCCCCTTACAACAGCTGAGGCTCTAAGTGGTAAAGCAAAATTTCCCATAATTAAACACTTCATTTATGTTTGTTGTAGAATCAAATGCAATCGTGACTTTAAATCAATTATACTTAATTTAGGTATTTATTGTGTACACCTAACGAACACTGATTTGGTACTGTGTGTGCCTTTCATATTAACATGTGTGTCTACCCTGTTTTATTTCCAATGTTTCTATTTCTTGGTTTACATTCGCGGGAGCCCAATGTGTTTCAATTTCACTACATTCTTGCAAACATTTATCTCTCATATGCCTGCCTGTCTGCTGGCCTGCCTGCTTTTCTTCCATTCATCAGTGCCTATAAAATGTACAGAATGGCAACTTTCACTGTGGCTCATTGGTTACTACACAAAACCATAAATGGATCAATTTCATTCCCCAGTGCTTCCCTCACTATTCCTTCTTTTCTCCCCTGATCCCTTCCCTCTACTCTCCCATCTCCCTTCTAATTTCATGGGGTCCTTTTTTTCCCTCCTAGTTTCCACACATGGGAGAAAACACATGGTACTTTTCTCTCTGATTTTGACTTATTCACTCAAAAAAATTATGGTCTCCAGTTTCATCTATTCTTCTGCAAGTGACATTTTTGTTCTTCTTTATGTCTGAATAAAACTGCATTTTGTGGTTGTCATATGTGTGTGTGTGTGTGTGTGTGTGTGTATATATATATATATATATATATATATATATATATATATATAGTATTCTTTATCCATTTATTTGTTGACAGACACCTTGGTTGATCCCATTACTTGGCTAATGTGAATTGTGCTGCAATAAAGATGGTATGCATGTTATCTGTAAAATGTGCTGTCTTTATTTTTTATTTTTTGACAAATACCCAAATGTGGTATAGCTGGATCACATGGAAGATTTATTTTTAGCCTTTTGAAGAACCCCCATACTGATTTCCACAGTGGCTGTACTAATTTATATTCCCACCAACAGTGTGTAAGAGTTTCTTACCCCATCATCCCATCCTCACCAGCATTTATTCTTTGTATTCTTGATGGCTGCACTTCTAACTGAAGTCAGATGGAATCTCAGTATAGGTTATTTGTTTGTTTGTTTGTTTTTGTACTGGGGAATGAACCCAGGGGCCTTTAACCACTGAGCCACATCCCGAGGTCCTTATTTGTATTCTATTTAGAGACAGGGTCTCACTGAGTTGCTAAAGGCCTCACTAAGTTGCTGGGGCTGGATTTGAACTCACAATCTTTCTGCCTCAGCCTCCCTAGCAGTTGGGATTGCAGGCGTACACCACTGCTCAGTATAGTTTTGATATGCATTTCCCTTTATTTATTTATTTTTATTGGTGCAGATTATCCAACCCAGGGCCTTGCTGGTGCTAAGCAAGTGCTGTGCTGCTGAGCCACATCCCCTACCCTGTTGTGCGTTTCCCTGGTGGCTAAAAATGTTGAACATTTTTTTATATAATTGTTGACCCTTCATACTTCTTTTGAGAAGTGTCTGTACACTTCATGTACCCATTTATCGACTGGGTTACTTGCCTTGCAAGCATTTCTTATTGCTGGATTCTTAAATCTTTTCCTACCCGATATAGTAAAGTGCTACCCTGTGTTTTTATTTTGCATTTCTGATTACCTGTGTGGCCACATCATTTTTTTTTTTCATATAATTATTGGCAATTATTTTCTTATATTTTCTATAAAATATTCCTCTCTTCTATTTTTTTTTTTACTTTAATAAATTGGGTCTCAGAATACTACACACCATTTACTTCTCAGATGTCTAATGAAGTGTCTATGGCTCTCCTATAGTCTTTTATGACCTGATTATCTGATTCCCTATTATTCTTACAGTTCTACTTCTGGTATACTTTGTGGTTATTTGAATATTCTCATAGACTATTTCTGACACGTGACCTCTAAGTCCTCTTTCCTTTCAACACTTTTGTCCTGCCTCCTGTAAGACTTATATGCTTATATGCTTGTACTGTGGATCATTCTTTTCTCCAAGCTTCTGAGAGTTGCTTTTAAGAATGTGAGTACTGTCTTAACAAAGTCCTTGCCAGGGTGTTAAAACTCTCTTGTATTACAGGAGAATTCTTCTAAATTTCCAAACTCTCTCTTTAACAGGCTGATATCCAGCAGCTTCAGTTTTATACTTGATTCCTACTGGTTTATGTTGGGTGAATCCTGCAGAACAGACACATACACCTGCACACACACACACACATGCATGCACACACTCGCGCAGGCACACACACACACACACACACACACACACACAATTATGTGCCTTTCTTCCCTCCCCTTCATTGTTTACAGGCCCATATTTCTGGGCTTAACTTTAATTACTGGCCTTGTGGTGGAG